>NW_018128004.1:1130736-1140074 GCF_001952655.1 Monopterus albus | reverse complement strand
CATCTCCTACACTGCAGGTCTTGGTGGGTGTTGTTGGTCTGTAGTGGTTAGTACCTACCAACAGTGTCTAAGGAAGGACAAATGGTGAACTGGAGACAGGGTCATGGACGCCCACGGCTCACTGATGATGAGGTTGCCCTACGGTAGATTAAACTTTTAACTTCCATTTCTACTTTTCAAAAGATTAAAATTTATTTGAATCTTTGTTAAAATGGTTGAAAATGAGAAATACTGTACATTGGTCTCTGAAGAGAAAGAGTCGGGGGCTGTAGTGGTGATATCACACCTAGAGCGGTGAGGCTGTTGGATTTGTCTAAAAAAAAAATTTCTCTAACTCGTCCTCACGACCACAGTTTTCACTCCTTTTACATAGGTTTTTCACTGAATTGTAGACACATCTGTGCTCTTCCTCACAGTAGAACTGTGGAAGCAAATGGATTCACAGAGGATATACAGTGAGCTGCAGAGTGACACGAGTGCCAACCAACTGCCACATGGACTCCTATGTAAACAGTATTAGATAGGTGGTCATAATGTTATGCCTGATCAGTGTAGGTACAAATGATGTTGTCAACGAAACACTGTGGTTTGCTGTTAAGTTAGATGCCAAAAATAACTCCATTGTATTATAATGCTGGAGTCAAACAAATGTTTGTTCTTGTGAAGGGCAGGCTGTCTATACAAGACTTGTACAACCAGTACAAAAGTTCATTCATACATTGGAAAATAAAAAAGAAAGACAGAAAAGTGGGAGAAAATTGACCACAAGTTCTATTAGGTGACTTGTAGGTGCCACATAAAAATGAATCTGTTCACTCAAGTGGTTTTTTCATGCGGTCCAGTGACCACTGTATATCACACATTTACAGGTAAATACATTTGTACAATTCTGCACATGTACAGTTAAATTAACTGCAAGTATGCAGCAGATGTCTCCAATACAACACCTGTTCACACAGTGATGTTGCTCATCTTTACCTTCTCTTGTAAGTTCTCATTTTCTATACCGCTTAGTCCCAAACAGGGGTCACAGGGGGGCTGCAGCCAATCCTAGCTGGCAGCGAGCGAAAGGCGGGGTACACCCTGGACAGGTCGCTGGTCCATCACGCAGACGAACAACCTCACACACACATTCACATTTACTCCCACGGGCAATTTAGAGTCACCAATCAACCTAAGTCGCATGTCTTTGGACAGTGGGAGGAAGCCAAAGTACCCGGAGAGACCCCACGCAAGCACAGGGAGAAAATGCAAACTCTGTAGAGAAAGGTTGCGAACCCAGAAATTTCTTGCTGTGAGGCAACAGCACTACCCACCGCGCCACCGTGCCGTTGCTTTACGTATTATTCTGCTTGTGTGTGCATTCATATATTCAGCCACAGCCATCTGTAAAATTCATGGTACATGCTTAAATTATTGTATTTATTGAAGCAACTTAATTTATTGTGTTGCTATTTGTATACTACTGTCTGCTACCTGTCATCACTCTTTAGTTTATGCCAGTCTTTGGTTTATTTTATGTTCTATTTTCTAGACATTTTCTGCTGCAGTGATGCAATTTCCCTGTGGGGACCATTAAAGTTTCATCTATTCCTTCTTACATAAACCAGTTTTACTCACCCCACCATTTAAAAACACCCATAAGCTGTTCCTCACAAAGCACTGCATTATCAGTCCTTTAAAACCCTGCGAAAGATGTGACATTTTTGGACATCAGATCACCGGAATTAACTCACACCATCAAATGTCTGTGCTCCTTGGCAACTCTATTTCAAAGGGCAGCCGAATATCACTGTCATTCTAAACTGTAGAGTATGTTGAAGAGCTAAAAATATAATATTCAGCCATCACTATCTGGCAAGTCCTGTGTTTTGTGCCCAGTTCTAACAGTAAAAAGTTTCAGACTATTTTTAGGTTTCTGTCGCCTATGCTGTGCCCCAGTTGCACCAGCTGAGTAGTTTCCTTCCAGGCTGTCAATTCACTTCACCCTCAGCCTTTGTTGTTTGTTCACTGCATAATCAGCTGCCTACAAAACAGCATGCAGTGGCTTTTGTGTGCATGGCAGGAACATGAACACAGTGACAACCCTTCACTGGTTGTTCTCACTGTCACAGGAGTAAGGTCTCTGTCTGAGGCCACCTGGCTTCCCCCAGGGGATGTAATTTATGATGTTAATGAAATGTGAGCATGCACAGGCCATTGGAAAGCAACTGATGGATCTCCTGCACTGAGCTTGTCATCCATCACAGAGGTCAACCCCCATCCCCCACCTGTAGAAGCCTACAGTGAAGCCCAGGCCTGTTCTCCTCTGATTAATGTTCAGACTGATGCACTTCCAAGATTATCTCTTTTGATTGTGTCATCTCTTTGTTATTGCTGCTGCAGGCCTGCTCTGATTAGATCTTGGACTTTTAATACAGGTCATTGTAAGAAATATTTGACATTGCCTAAAGAGGAATTAAATCATCATACAGGATAAAATAACCACTGCTGCACTAAAGCTGCAGCAGATTGTTTTGCTGCTATATCCTTATTTAACTATGCTTATTTTCCTTTCAAAAAGTTTAGCTCCATGCCAGTTATGCCAGATAAGTTCTATTGTTTAAATGCAGGTTGGATCCATTAATTTTTATTCAAAAACAGAACATTTGAACAGATTTTTGCAATTACATTTGTTTGAGAATGTTTGTATTTTTGTTCAATGAAAAGTAATTTTGGTCAGCAGAGATTTGCAACCACTGCTACAGCTGATGAATTTTTTAAAGCCCAGCAGTGTTTATCTGTGGGGAAGAACTTTCACCTTCCAGAATGATAACATTGACAAAGGTGCTTCAGATTAAGCCAGTGCATACCCTCCTTCTCTCTGTGCTCCATCTGTCTGTGGACAAATTTGATTTTTCATGTCACAAAGGAGCAATGGTGCAGGGTTGGGTTTTTGTTTTCATTGGAATCATGTATAATGATTATTTTATTATTGTTGTTGTTATATAATGTGATTATCTTTTGATAAATCAACAGATCTGTTTTCTTTTTGTGAGGAAATACTGAGAAATAACCAAAGCACCAAGTGACTTTTGAAATTTGAAATTGATTGTTTTTGGCTATGCATTCATAGTCATCAGAGCATGAAGCCGACTGAATTTAATAATCTGGTTGAGAGAAATTCCTCTACAACTCCTGAAATGACATTAACCTGACTCAAACATGTATGTTCCCCACATTATGAATTATTAGAACTTTACAATTATCAGGTCAAAACTTTGGCTTATGACCAAATGAACGACATTCCTATTTGCCTCAGCTGTAGTGTTTACTGTTAAAGAAATTGTTAGCATGCTAATATGCTAAACTTAAACCTCTTTTATGAAACATGAAAAATGCTCATGTTTTGCTTGCACAGACAAAAATACAAGTACAGAAATTCAGAAATCTCATGACATTACTAAAGGATCTGTTCTAACTTTGGCAGAACATGTTTGCGTTGCGTGTTTTCAGGGCCTTTAAAATATTAATCAGTTACTGAGTAGCTGTAACAGATAATCAGTTAATGAAGAACAGGAAATACAACAAAGATAAAATACAAGGCTAAGAAGCCACATTGATACAAGCTCCCTTAACACTGTCAACCTTTTCCTGTGTGCCTGCATTAAGGTTGTGTTAGGATCAATGTTTAATGATAAGTAGATGGGGAGTGGTGAACTAATTAGACTAGTGCTGGAGCACTGCTTTTCTCACATGAGTAGTTACCATTATCTAAGCACCTTTGTTTCAGTTCCTCCAGCACACAGTAGTGCCTGTAGTGAGTCTGCATGAAACAATGTTACCAAGACACCCTCCGCCACCCCCATTCTGCCCTACTACTGTCATCTCCAATAGCTTTCCACCTTGCTGTAATACAGTGTTTCCCCTCTCCCTCTCCCAATGCATGCAGACTGGTAAGCCAGCAGTTTAAAGACAATGATTTAAATATGTTAAACAGATGTGTGGAATCATACAGTAGTCACTACTGTTGCTGTATTGCAAACACCTCTTTCAGAGTGAGATGGTAATTATCAGTGCATTAATTAAAACTGACATTTTGCATTGCTATTTATATTGACTCAGTTTGAGTGTGTTGCTACCCTCTTGGAAAAATGTGCTTTCTAACCAACACAAAATCCTGGCTTTCCTTTGGAAAAAATGCTTTTATGTTTATTGAAATAAAATTCTTCAACTGTCAGTGGCTCCTCGAATTGATTCTAATTACAGTCACAATTAGGTCTAATTTATTCATACATTAAGACCATGATTCACTTTCTTCTCACACAGTGCCAAGTCAATTTCTCATGCCTTTCTGCCAAGTATTGCCAATATGTTTGAAACAAACATGATGAGAACATTTCACTATCCCACTATTCACTGGACTGATGGCCAATCAAAGGCACCAGTCATGACCAGCACTACTGGCTGATCTTTTTACTGCTCATCAACACAAATAAAGGCTAAGGTTCAATCTGCCTCTTCAGCAGCTCACCATGCACCCATCCATTCTCTGTACTGAATAGGGTCACGGGAGGGCTGGAACCAATCCCAGCTGACACTGGATGAGAGGCAGGGTACACCCTGGACAGGTCACCAGTCTATTACAGGGCTGACATGTAGGCAAACAACCACACACACACACACACTCAGTCCTAGGGGAAATTTAGCAATAGCTCATCATTGGATACATAATTTGATTTGCTAATTTAGCATGTCTTGTAATATTTTAGCAGAGACAAGGTAAGGTAAGACTTTCTTGATCCCACAATGGGGAAATTCCAGTGTTCCAGCAGCATTAAAGAGCAAACTACAAAACACCACAATAACAACAAAACACCATACGGACCTCCGAGAAGCAAATCAGAGGCACCTAAAAACAAGACAAAACAGCATTTGAGAGAAATCAAGAACAAGAATATTACTCCCACAATTAGTTCCACAATGGGGAAAAACCCCATATATCAACAGCATTAGAGACTAAAGGACAAACACCATAAGAACAGCAGACACCGCAACACAGATCCTTTGCCAAAAACACTATGTATCCATACACTGTTCCTTTTAAAATTTTAAGTTAAAATGTCTTTTAAAACAATATGTGCCATCTTCATAAAAAAACTAATTTATAAACTGTGTCAGTACATGAAGTTTTGCTTAGCATAAAACAACAGTATTTGTTTCTCACTGCTACAGAGAGAGTTAAACTCCTGATCATAACCATCATAACCCATTAATCTAGTCAATGCTTACAACCTGCAAGGCAGTGGCAAAGGGTTTTCTGTATCATGAGGAGCAGGATCAGTTCATCCAGGGCTCTGTGGCACCACCTGACCATGCACCTGTGGCTGTGGCAACATGTTGTCTTTAGTCACAGCTGTGAATATAGCCCACAGTTTGCTTCACTGTGCAAACTTAAATAACATAGCTTTAAGCTATGTCATGTAATTGGGCATTTAATAATTATAATAAGGACATTCACCTTTATTTGGCCAAGTATGTTACACACAAGGAATTTGTTTCCGGTACAGAACCGAGGCAACCATCTGCAGTGCCAACTCACACTGATGGCTCAAACCATCGGGGGCAACTTGGGGGTTCAGTGTCTTGCCCAAGGACACTTCGACATGTGGACTGGAGGCACCGAGATTCAAACCTCCGACCCTCCAGTTGGGAGACGACTGCTCTACCCACTGATCCACAGTCACCCCCAGCAATGCCTGTGGCATTGCTATACAGGACACTGGATTAATATTAAACAGTTAAGTGCACATCAGTTAACTTCAGAGACATGCCAGCTAGTAAGCACTAAGCATGTTTCACTTGAAAAAAATCAACAGTTCACTTTTTAATGCTGAATTTGTAATGAGAGTAATCAGTGTGTAGATTCAGAAAGTTGGAATGACCCATTAAAAGCTTTTAGTCTCATGCAGTATGATGGAAGAAGGCATGTCCTTTGGGAAATCTTTTCATCATTAATATGACAAAACTGTCTCAAATAAAAAAAAATTATATTTATGTATCAGCATTTTCAACAGAGATAAAAACGGTGTAGCTGCCTGTCTAAAGGGGTCAGTGGGCTCTATTGAGTCGACTGAGCACATATTAAAATGCACTTAAATATTTCATATCTATATCTTTACTAGTTTCATTTATAGCTCTTCTTGAGTTTCAACACATCTAACATTTGCATTAAAAAATGAACATTTAGCAATTTTCTGAATCTGATGCAATAGGTATAACATCACTATTAACATGCACTACGGCACGTAGCCAAAAATGGGTTTTCAACTCATGGAAAATGTATGATTTTTTACTTATCACATGTTTGATGTTTGAATTTGGGTTCTGTAATATGTCCCTTTACTGTGCATTGTTTTATAAAACAGGAACACCATAAAGTGTATGTTGAAGTGGGGAAATAACAGTTAATTACAAGCTGACTTTCTAAGACGATGGCTGGACATTGTTCATCAAACCTCCTAGTCTCTCATGTGGCCCAGTTTTTCATGACACCACTGAACTCTACACGCCATATTTTAATTTAGCTGCTAATTTGTACATACAGTATCGATAAATCACATACATATTTTGATATACAGTAGATTATGGATCATGAAAGATAATAGCTGACAAACTGTTCAACATGCAAGTGTACAAATGTGTAATCACAGCATATGGTTCTAAAAACGGAATGACATCACTGTGTACAGCTGGCATCACAGCTCATGCTGAAGAAAGAAATCCTCATCCTGCCTGACAGAAATATCCATATCAGCTCCAGACTCAAGATATTCTCTACAGCAACACTGAAAAAACGAAAGGCAAATGTCAAGAATCATTCTGTTACTGCTTATAACAAAATGTTCTAGGCTATGATTGAATTATCTATTTGTGCCAGGATACGACAAGTTTTTGCCAGTTATTTCAAAGGGGAGCCTCATCCATATCTTTCCTTTATCTGTGTCAGCACAGCAGCTGGGACACACCAAGCAGGGTTAATGATGAGCAGGAGGACAGATGGTTTTTGTTGTTAGCTGGAGTGATGGCTCCCAGGCTCGACTCTGTCACTGAACCAAGACAGACACACAGGATCAGAATCAGAATCAGAATCAGAATCAGCTTTATTGGCCAGGTGTGTCGGACACATGAGGAATTTGACTCTGGTACATCGGCTCTCAATGTACACATGCATGTACACATCCCCATGCAAGGGGCAAGTAAACAGTAAACCAACATAAGGCTGTGTAATATAAAAAAATAAGCAGGATTAACAAGCAACAAACGGTGCAAATAATGCAAAAAGCAGTATAAACAGGCAGTAAACAATGCAGACAGACAAAGGAATGCTCATTGTGAAACGAGACAGGATGGCAGACCTTTACATAGTTGTGAGTTGATGATGACTTTTGCAAAATAACATGTTTATGTTATGTGCCAATTTGTTTCCCTGTTTATAATTATACAACAACTACATCAATAGAATCAACCTAATTCATCTTAAATCACACAGGTACAGCAATGTAGCTCTTAGTGATGCTATTTGGGAAAAAGTCACTGTTTGACATAAACAACTTAAAGACTAATGGCCTGCTAACTAAAATTCAAATATATGCTGTATATCATTTTATCTGCCAATATCCTCTGCCTTGCCAAATAAATACAACTGAAAATACAAAGTGTGTAGGGTTGGTACTGTGTGTGACAGAGAGCAGGAGAGAGCACCAAGGCTTGATAATTTAATGCCACAGAGAAAATTGGCTGGCCCTTAATTGACTTAATCATTTTATTACTCTACAAAGACAATATCTTATCTGTTAGGAAAAAAAACACATCTTCCAACAAAGAAAGAGAAAACATAAAACATTTTGAACCAAATTGAAACAATGTTTCTGTTATTACAGTCCAGGGGCCCTCAGGGAAGTTTTATCTTTAAACAATCAGTACCACCAGAGCAATTTCTTCTCCTTCATGTCAGATGCTGTTTTTATTATTCCAGGGCAGTGTCAGCACAAAGATGATGAGAGACCCACCAGTTAATGTTTACCTTCACTTTGAACAACAAAGTCCCATTTAGTATTAAATACACAGTGCTGTGGTTAAAAGTTGATAATGTTGAAAAGAGAACTTTAATAAATTTGAGGTTTAATTGTGAGTGAATAGTGTCTGGGCGGTCCCGCTGACCAAACTTTGCATAAGCAGATATTAGACAGATTGCAATGAAATATACATAAGAAAGGTCTCTAGAGGATACATAGCAACTTTTCCTCTTGTACCACCATGGTGGAGATTTTAGTTCTTTATTGATTACCTAGACAGCTATAGAATGGATTACTGTGAAATTTGATTCATAAAATCATAGTCCCCTGAGCATCAGTTATAACAACTTTGATCTTTTGCATTTTTATCCAGCATCTGACCAAAATTTTATATTTCTCAGAACTCCAAATACCTGCAAATTAAAACATGCCCATTAGCCTTACCTGTACTTAATGCTAATTAGTTAATTTTAGCCAAACCCTGATCAGGCAGAGTGCATTTTAGCAGCCTGCAGTGGCTTTTTCTGTAAAGTTAAATGTTCTGCTTGCTGCTTTTGCATTGCAGGGCACCTCACATTTTTGTGCTCCATGTGCCTTGCATTTTTTTTGCAGGAGCACCCCGAATGCCTCCAGTTGAAAAAACTTGAATGCAGAGCAGAAAAGTGCCTAACATCTTTGTCCTTTTTTCTGTTTCTCAATCAGATGATTTTGTGTTGACCTATGCAAATAAGCTCTCAGTCGCTCAGCAGGACAGATGGACTGAGTAGCTGGGGGTCATTTTGGTGATACAAGGCCAACAATTGACAGCAGTCTAAGGACAATGATGCTGTGGTCATCTAGTGACAGTAAAAATTAAAAGGCATGGTAAGCTGCTATTCTTTTAATTGTAGGCTTCAACAACAAAAGGCATTGTGGTTCACTTCGCGTTTTGCAGGTTTTAATACATGGTCTGTCTGTTTGGGGCCTTAGGCAACCGCTGCTGTGGCTGTAGACGCAGTTTTGTTTCACAAAGTTTGTGGCATGACACTGAATATCACCATAATATAAATCATTTTGATGGCAACAATCACAAAATCCGAGCAGGAGTATAAATAGATTTATCAAATCAAATCAAATCAAATTTTATTTGTATAGCGCCAAATCACAACAAAAGTCATCTCAGGACACTTTCCAAAATAAGGTCTAGACCTTACTGTTATCAGTATTATTACATAGGGAAAACCCAACAAATCCCCTTGAGCAAGCACTTGGTGACAGTGGGGAGGAAAAACTCCCTTTAAC
>NW_018128004.1:1122918-1128736 GCF_001952655.1 Monopterus albus | reverse complement strand
TCAAGGATTTTGGAAATAAATGGTAGATTGGATATTGGTCTATAATTAGCTAGGACACCTGGTCAAGAGTAGGCTTTTTGAGTAGAGGTTTAATTACTGCAGGTTTAAAAGCCTGTGGAACATAACCTGTTAATAGAGGGAGGTTAATCAGATCTAGTATGGATGTGTTGATTAGGGGCAAGCCGTCTTTGAGCAGCCTGGTCGGGATGGGGTCCAGGAGCCATGTTGATGATTTAGATGAAGCAATTGTTGAGGTCAACTCAGAGAGATCTATAGGGGAGAAGTAGTCCAAGTATAAATGAGGTCTTACAGATGTTTCTAAAGCCACTGTAGTAGATGGCACATCTGTGAGAGCTGTGGGAGTGGTCCGACCAATTTTTTCTCTAATAGTTGTGATTTTATTTGTAAAGAAGCTCATGAAGTCATTGCTGCTGAGATCTAAGGGAATGTTAAGCTCAACAGCACTGTGGCTCTTTGTCAGCCTGGCTACAGTGCTGAAAAGAAACCTGGGGTTGTTCTTATTTTCCTCAATCAGTGATGAATAAAATGCGGATCTGGCACTACGAAGGGCTTTCTTATATGTTATTAAACTATCTTTACAGGCTATGAAAAACTATTCTGACTTAGTGGAGCGCCACCTCCTTTCCATTTTTCGTGATGCCTGCTTTAGGGAGCGGAGCTGCGAGCTGTACCACGGGGCTAGCCTCCTCTGTTTCACTACCTTCTTTTTCAGAGGGGCAATGGTATCTAGTGTATTACACAGGGAGGCTGCAGTACTATCAAAAAGATTATCGACTTGTGTGGAAGTAAAGTTAAGGCGGCCTCCTTCCACTGTGTTGGCAAATGGCACTGAAGTAGATAAAGATGGAATTATTTCCTTAAACTTGGTAACAGCATTGTCAGATAGACATCTGCTGTAGTGGAATTGTTTCCCACATAGAGTATAATCCATTAATGTAAATTCAAAAGTTATTAGAAAATGGTCAGACAGAAGAGGGTTTTGAGGAAAGACTATTAAGTGTTCAGTTTTGATGCCATATGTCAGAACAAGATCAAGAGTGTGATTAAAACAGTGAGTGGGTTTATTTACAATTATACTACAATCATTTCAGTAGTTAGTCATACTAGTTGCCATCCGATCATACAAAGACAGGAATGAGTCTTCAAAAAAAACAAAAAAAACAAGCTGATCTATCAGTTTTAGGCCAATTTAGCATGACTTTGTAGGTACATCTTTCAGGTATAATAAAAATCACTGTGACAACTAAGTGAGTGGAATTTATTTGTGAACTTTACTGCAGCCCCAGAAGTTACAGCTGAAGAAACCTGAGAAATAGACATGCTAATCCACAGTTTATTAAATGGAAAAAAGCCCTGTGCCAGCTTCTGGAAAATATAAACCTGCAATTTGATCAGTCTTTCCTCTGCTACATTGAGTGCCAGTCTCCTGTGCAAGTTTATGACTTATTTCTCAGATATCAGTTTCCGTTATACTGACCCCTTTGTTTTCTGGGTGAATAAAAACAAAGGCTGTTACTATTCCTCATATCAACAGCAGAACTAATCCCCATCTGTCAGACTCAGTGACACTGACAGGCATCTGTCTTTACAGTTGCATCTCACTTGAGTTGAGGGATGATGCATAGGAGACATGCAGGCAATTATGAGTAGATGGCAGACAGTGGCTGAGGCTCAGACTTTCAATGCAATAGCATCATACCTACATGAAGAGAAAGGAAGGCAAGCCCGTGATAATGAGCAATGTCCTCACAGGTTTAACTGCCCTTTGCTCTTTGCTTTTGGGATGTATTGTGTGATAACTAGATTGAAGTGGCTCTGGGGAAGAGTGGGAGGATGAGAGGAGGGTGCTGGGATTCGAGGACAGGGCAGCCTGATTCCACAAAGCCTCACATATTTCCAGGGAGTGACCTGCATTGCTCCCATATTAGATATCTCTTCAGTTTCCCCAGGCTGACTGGCAGTTGTTTCCTGCACAGCAGCTGAGATACAGCACCACACACAAACACATTCGGCCACACAGACAGGTAGTGCATAAACAAGCACAGCGAGGCATGGCCTGTGGGTAGACTGTGCAAATGAATAATCTGAATGAGTACTTTTGATGTGCAGCTTGCTCATACTCAATGAATACAAAACCTTTTTTGTAGAGGCTGCCATTGATTTCAGAGCTCCCTTCTATGATTCAGCGTATTCTGTGTTGCTGGTTGTTACGCATCATCACAACAAGAGAGATTAATAGAAACAGAGAGATACAGAGAGAAAGGATGAAAACCATTCCTCCACAGGGCCTTCTTTCTTTTTTGTGCTCCACTGATCATCAAAGATCTTTTGCCCCTCTGTGTCTACTCTGCTGCCACTTGGTGTGCAACATAACAGCACACCAGCTCCTCTCATGCAACAGTCAGCAGGCTTTAGAAATAGCAGGACACACAGTAGATGTGCAGTATTACTGAATGTGAGTGGGACTAGAACAACACTTTTTTTCCTTTCATTAAGAGCTATGAGATTGCTGTTTTGAGGTAGAATGACACAGACTGGGGAGGTGGACACAGAGAACCTTGAATGTGAGCGAAACCCAGCTTTGTATTTGGACCCTTGCACTCTGCAGCCCATCAGTATTTATGGGAATTCAAATCAAATCAATAGGCATTTTAGGATTGAAGGCCTTTTTCATAGTTGTGAAAACTGCTGGAGGAAGTTCTTTTCCCCTTTTTTGTGTGTCCACACTGCACGAACTGATAATGAAAACACTGTTTAGAATATTATTTTGAGTGACATTTTCAGGTCCTACTTCAGGGTAGGTACACAGTAAGAGCCATGACTGACCTAAATGTAGGTTGACTGGTCAGACACTGAGCAGCACTGCCAACTGCCATGTTAAAAAAACGTGTTAACCACGTAAACAATAGCAATCAATAGATATCACCAGCAGCACAGGGAACTGCAGTCCACCAACAAAAACCTCTGCAGAGGGTTAACTGCTTATTGCATACTTAATGTTAGTAACATACAGAATAATGAAAATACTTAACGTTGCTATGCGTTAACCACTTTGAGCTTAATAGCTAACAGTTACGTCACTTCAGTGTTCCTACTAGTGCTGTGAATGCAAACAGACAAAAGCCCTTGAAGTTATATAGTACTAAAGGGAGGTGCCCAGTAGGGTAGCCCCTAAAACTGAGTCCCTAGAACTGTTTGCTGCAAAGGCACCTAATGGCTCCTGGATGGGAACTAATCCCTGTGGCCTTGTGTTTTGTCCACCCTTCATTATTCAACACCAGTTTGCTAGGGGAGAAAAGGGAAGGACCATAATCAGATTAGTGACAGGTCCACTCCCTGAAATAACAGCATTAGCTCAATGATGTAGCCAAGTGCTGGCCCTGAACATGCTCTTCATTCTGATTCATGCTCCACTTGCCGTACCCTCACATATGTGACAACAAAGGACAAGCTGTTAATAAAATGCTGTCTCAGTGTTACAGATTTTCAAGCTCATCTTCATAGCCACCTATATAAAGTACAGTAGGTGTAGATGTAAGACATATTAACAAATGTTCAAATTTAGCCAGAAAACATCTCCTGCACCTCTAGCTCTGATAACCCTTCTGTCCTTCCAGTGGTGAAGAACCCTGAACAGGATTGACCTGCAGATTGGAGCCATCCTTCTTCCAATTCCTCCAATTAGATCTGCACGTCAAGGCCTTTCCTCATCAAAGGAGTGGTGGATTTCATCTGGCATTGGGTTGACACCCCATAGATTAGACCCTCTATCCCCCTCTCCCTCTTTGCTGCCTGGCCCCACGTCTCTCTTTAGAGCTACAATTACTCCTCTCTGGACGAGTGTCAATAAACCCACCCAACACATGCATTGGATCTGATAGCTCCTTCAGCGCAGAGAAACAGAAAAAAATTATAAACTATTCTACTTCAATTTAATGACACATTAACTTAAACAAGAATTTTATTAGGACTATTAAAATGCTACTAGAGAGGAGGATGCTGAGTTTATGAAATAAAGCTCATATAATTCAAATGGCTTTTCTGTGCCCTCTAAACTCATTTAAAACCAAACAGGCAAACAAAAAAACTGATATTTCCCCTAAGAGTTGTTCTGCCAGGATCTAGTGTAATAAAATGGTACCACTTTATCAATAAGAAGGAAAGGGAGGTGCAGAGCTGAAATGGATTAATGTGGACAGGCCATCAGGGTTATAGATAAGTCTCTGAGAAGTGTTTTTTTAGAGTGTGTTGGTCGTGGGGGGGCGGGGGGGGGGGGGGGGGGCGACATCTATTGAATGTGACTGGCTCTGGCAGAAAATCTGTGGTCGCTGAGCCACTAAAGCAAATCCCCTGATAATGGAATACAATACAAAACAAAAGCTGTTCTATAAAGTCTGAATTGGACCAATTGTGTTTCCCTGTCTTGGGTTGTGCTGCGCCTGTTACAGGTATCATGTGCACGGAGCTATGTAGCCTGCACGAGCGGGGAATGAAGCACTCAGTAACAATATTGAAATTCACTGCTGTGGCTGTTTACGCAATAAATGAACATGAACAACTGGTTAAAGTGTCTCCAAAGCACTTTCTCAGAGTGTCAGTACAATTGCCAACACTAGGTCTACATTGCATATCATCATTTTGATACATCACATTAATAACAAATTCAGCCTTCTGAAACCACTCCAACTGCTCTTCAGTATTATATCACTGCACAGGTTAAGCAATTCAGCGCCCTGTCATCTGTCAAAAGCATCAGTTGGGGCCTGGGTCAATAATGCACAGTTGTACAGAGGTGTTAATAGGAAATTTGGAAGGAAAGTGATATTAAGTCTACTTGTTGAAAAATAAACTTTACAGCCTTTTTTACTATTTCTCACTCTATCTTGCTTTCATAGGACTTTCCCTTGGTTTGAACCGTAACTAGAAAAACATAATCCTCACATGACTGTAGGCCTCAGGTGTCTCACTGTCACGATTCGGTTCCGTTCCTGTTCACCTCTATTTAGGCAGCGTCCTCCCACAAGGACGCTGCCAGATTGTTCTAGACTCCAGCTCTGACTCCCTAACATTTATACCTTGCCTGATTCTCTGTTTCTGACCTTGGATTACTGTTTTTGACCACCGTGTTTTGCCTATGCCCTTCCAGTTTCTGATTGCCTGCAGTGTACCGACCTTCTGAGTTATTCCCCTTGACCACTTGAGTTTGGATCTCCTGGCTATACCTGTCTACCGGTGCTGACCCTGGACTGTCTTATCGACCGGACTGTGTATTGATTGTCTAGTTGTTACGAGTAAAAAACCTTCAGCTAAATCAGTTCGTCTGGTTTTATAATTGAGTCCACCACAAACACCATTTGGCATTCTTACACGTCAAATCTGACAGTACAATCTGGCCAAAAGTATGGACTCAACCAGCAAGAGCCTGACTGGAGAGCTCGGATGGAGCAGGCCCTAGCCTACCAGGGAGCTGCCCTGGGTCAGATACAGATGGACCTGCACCAGTTACGTCAGGCAAGAGGCGAAACACGAGCCCAGACTGGCTCCACCAAAACGGTATGGAGGAGAGAGTGGAGAGAGCAATGCGTTTCTCACCCAATGTGAGATCCTTTTTGAAATGCAACCATCAGCGTTTCCCACCGAACGAGCCAAGGTGGCCTACACCTTATCTTTGTTAACCGGAAAAGCCAGACAATGGGCCACGGCGGAATGGACAGCTAGGACGGCCTGCTGCGACACGTTTGGGGGTTTCGCTGTGGAGGTCACCAGGGTGTTTGATCCACCATGCTACGACTCGGGC
>NW_018128004.1:1116829-1121517 GCF_001952655.1 Monopterus albus | reverse complement strand
GGTGCGACATTTATTGAATGTGACTGGCTCTGGCAGAAAATCTGTGGTCACTGAGCCACTAAAGCAAATCCCCTGATAATGGAATACAATACAAAACAAAAGCTGTTCTATAAAGTCTGAATTGGACCAATTGTGTTTCCCTGTCTTGGGTTGTGCTGCGCCTGTTACAGGTATCATGTGCACGGAGCTATGTAGCCTGCACGAGCGGGGAATGAAGCACTCAGTAACAATATTGAAATTCACTGCTGTGGCTGTTTACGCAATAAATGAACATGAACAACTGGTTAAAGTGTCTCCAAAGCACTTTCTCAGAGTGTCAGTACAATTGCCAACACTAGGTCTACATTGGATATTATCATTTTGATACATCACATTAATAACAAATTCAGCCTTCTGAAACCACTCCAACTGCTCTTCAGTATTATATCACTGCACAGGTTAAGCAATTCAGCGCCCTGTCATCTGTCAAAAGCATCAGTTGGGGCCTGGGTCAATAATGCACAGTTGAACAGAGGTGTTAATAGGAAATTTGGAAGGAAAGTGATATTAAGTCTACTTGTTGAAAAATAACCTTTACAGCCTTTTTTACTATTTCTCACTCTATCTTGCTTTCATAGGACTTTCCCTTGGTTTGAACCGTAACTAGAAAAACATAATCCTCACATGACTGTAGGCCTCAGGTGTCTCACTGTCACGATTCGGTTCCGTTGCTTCCTGTCAGGCTTTTATTTTGATGTTACTTCCTGTTTTTGTTTCACCTTAGTTTCGGTCTTTTTACGTTCCTCGCCACTCACATTAGTTTCACCTGTTTACACCTCTATTTAGGCAGCGTCCTTCCACAAGGACGATGCCAGATTGTTCTAGACCCCAGCTCTGACTCTCTAGCATTTATACCTTGTCTGATTCTCTGTTTCTGACCTTGGATTACTGTTTTTGACCACCGTGTTTTGCCTATGCCCTTCCAGTTTCTGATTGCCTGCAGTGTACCGACCTTCTGAGTTATTCCCCTTGACCACTCGAGTTTGGATGTGTATTGATTGTCTAATTGTTATGAGTAAAAAACCTTCAGCTAAATCAGTTCGTCTGGTTTTATAATTGAGTCCACCACAAACACCATTTGGCATTCTTACACGTCAAATCTGACATCTCACAAATAATGAACCTGATAAAATGTCAGCCTCTCTGAGACTGTAGCCACAATTTTATCCTTTGAACTAAGCTGAAAACACTCATTTCTCCACTGGAACAACAGTTGAAGCCCCACAGTGACTCTGGGTGGAGCAGCAACACCCAAGGGGCTGTGCCAGCTGCCTCACTGATCTGCATCTTACAGTAGTATGCTTCCACCTATCACCTGTTGACACACTGGCTGTTAGGAGATGGGTCATAAAAACACATATTAAAACTGCCTGTAAGCTCTTCCATCATAGTAACTGTCATCATAAATGTTTGTGAGAGTTCATGTGTTGTTTTACTGCAGGTCTGGTTGTTGCAAAAAGAATTCTCTATAGAAAAGAAAGTTATACTTTAAATGCCATAAAATTTAATGAAGTGATGCACCATACGTCATAGATGACTGTGTGAAATTCTTTGTTAGAAAATAAAGGGGGCAATGAGACTAGAGTAAAAGTTGTTTTGTTTGTTTTTTTTAATCAGGGCTCAGCATTAAAAGAAAGCACAGAAAATGTGTTCAAGTGTCACTGGGAACAGATCAGACAAAAAGATGAAAGCAGTTTAATCAGACCTTGTGTAGAGGTGCAGTGGAAAATTAAACCACAAAAAAAAAACCCAACTCTTACCCAATAAACTTATAAACTTATAAACGTTGTCCTCATAAGCAAACTGTTTCCCAGTTTATTTATGGAACTTCTGCTGTTTACCCTCACCCTGGCCTACATGTACAGGATTTTGGAGTTAGAGCCAAAAGAAGAAATCTCTACAGTATGTTTATCCTACTGCTGCTCATTAAAATGCTCTCACCTTTTTTGAATAAGCTGCTTGTTTTTATCAAGGACAGAAACAAAACAGTGATGACACCAAAGTATCAGGGTGATGTTTTTTGGCTCCACAACTGTTCACACAACTTTTAAATTAATAATCAGTATTATACCACTGGTAAGAGTCGTTCCAGTCCATTAGGTTCACGGACTGACATATAGCCCATATGGTTCTCTCCCAGATGGGTTACAATACCAACCATGTTTGGTAAACCAACGTGGTTTACCAAAATCTGATCTAAATGGTTTGATAAACTAACACTAAAGGTCAGCAAACAACCTTAATCTAAATATGTAAAGTTTAGAGGGGCCAAGCAGGTCTGGTGGCATCTTGGCCATGTACAGCACCAGGGTACAAAATTCAGTTCTAATTTTTAAAAACATTTCCACACTGCCTGAGATTGCCCAGAAGCTGGGTCGCTCTCTGGGTCTGCCTTGAAATAGACTTTTTAAAGTGCCAGTATTATGAAAACTCCCCAAGACAGTTAGTAGCTTGATTTCTACTGTTTTCCTCCCCCTCTCATTTTTCTTGTATGTAAGATGTGTTCAATCCACTTACGGTAACTCTTGATAGTTTGGTTTCAAGACAGTTCTAAGACCTGGCTTAGCTCTGTACACCAAAATTAAAACTAAATACATCAGAGCTGGATCCAGATTTTGCTAGATCCTCTTTATTAAACAATTGCATTTAAGTGTTTTAAAGCGTGTGTTTTAATCTATTTTAGGTTTTTTCGCTTTTTTTTTAGAGTACATATGTTTTGCTGTGAAGCACTTTGTGCCCCTTTCGAGTTGTAAAGTGCTATATAAATAAAATATTATTATTATTATTATTTCATTTGGTTTTTGGGCAAGCCATGTAATTAATCGCAATGTTGGCATTAGACACCAATATGCCTTGTTTTATTCCACTTAGGTGTTTTTTCTTTTTTTACTCATATTTGTGCACATTTTTAATCCGTGGTCATTATTCATTTTATGCTATAAGAGCAGTGACTGGCACCAAGGATTTGCCTTGGATAAACACAATCACAAATTCATGTTGTAAATAACTGAGTGATTAAAAAGATACAGTATCTAGGCTGGGAAGACTCTTTAATAAGCTTTGGCATTTCTCTCACTATTGTATTTACAGTGGTATTACATCAGAGAAAGGGACTTGTTCCCTGGCAGAGCTCCATAATCTAAACTAATGAGCTGTGACTTTGGCACTATTGACTAAATATGTCATTCTGACCATTCCTCTGTGGTTGCTTCAACTGCTGCCCCAGGATTTGAGTATCAGCAGGACATTTGACTTTAAAGATGGGTTATTATAGGTGAGGAGGTTTGTTAATGCACTAGCTTGATAGCTTGATAAAAAGAGGAGGAAGGTTGGATTCAGTTAGTATGACATAATCTCATTGTGTAATACATGAGCAAGAACAAACTCTGCATATGTCAACAGTCCAAGTGTAAGTCAATGTCATTATACCACATTATGTATAAATACAGGGGGATGAAATGTTATGAGATCAAATGACATGAATACAGGGATAAATGAAAACATTGTATGACAAACAAGATGCTAAAGATCTACCAAATAGCTTTCAACTCGTGTTAAACCACAGTGGTGTTGAACTGAGATCATACTAATTAAAAGAGAATGATTCTTTCCACTTCAAAATAAAGTGTTTTTGGTAGATACTCAAAAACCAATAAGTTCTTGCCCACAGCATCAACACTCACACAAACAGAATGCAGCATGAAATTGACTCAGAAGTGCAAATCAGTATTAAGGCATTGCCAGTGTGCTACAGACAACAATACACTACCAATGGATCAAATCCCAGAGAAAATCAGACTTTGCTATGAAAAATGAAGAGTGTTACAAAGCGGCAAAACAGAGATGACCACAGGCAATTAAAAGTGTGTGTCTGAGAGAGGACATATTCTGACTGGAGGCATGTTCCTGTGGCCCTTTCAGCATTTTAATAAGGTGACTTGGTGAGACATGGAGGAGGTATGAGAGGAGGTGAGGCGGTGAAGGGGCCAAGGTGACTCTTAGCTAAACAGAGAGACATAAATAAGCGCTGCAATGCCAGGTCCAACCTTTAACTGCTGCAGATGGTGAGCCTGCCTGTCTGGGACCCCTTTTATACCTGGGAATGTGATACATCCTGGCTGATCAGAACAAATCAGTCAAATGTTAAACCTGGCTGTAAAATGCAGCCAGTTTGCACTGAGGATCTGACTCTGTGATTCAGACAACAAGCTCAGAATCCAAATCAGAATCAGCTATACTGGCCAGGTGTGTTGAACACGTAAGGAATTTGACTCTGGTATAGTGGCTCTCAATGTGTACAGACAATGCTCTTCCGTAAAGCAACAAGTAGACAATAAACAAGATAAGACTGAGAGAACAAGAAGAGAAAAAGAATGTGAAACAAGAAAAACGAATGTTGTTAGAAAAATTTAACATCATGAGATGAAGGAATGCTGAGACTGAAAATTATCAAGGCATCTTTACTTATTCTTGCAAGAAGGAGCATACAACAGCTACTCAAAAGTGTCGTTGTAGTGAGCTTAAAGGAGTGAGCCTCCTCGAGAGCTACTTATGATTACACATTTGCTCAGAGTAAACATTAATTACACACAAGAAGGAAAACTGTGTCCAGTATTTTTCTATCAAATTTGCATTAGGAAAATAAAAAT
>NW_018128004.1:1089153-1107971 GCF_001952655.1 Monopterus albus | reverse complement strand
GTTGAGGCGCAGCGCTCTCGCCACTGCGGCCCAGGTTCGAGTCAGGGTTGCGTCAGGAAGGGCATCCGGCATAAAACATGTGCCAACATGTGAGTTGTCAGTGTGACGATTCGCTGTGGCGACTCCTAAACAACCCCTTATTAAGTGCCAGCATGAGACACTTTATGCAATTAAAACTGCTATTGAGATGGTGTGTTAATATTTAATAGACCTGTGCCCATACACACTCCCTCAAGGATCTGCAGCGCATGGTAAACTGTGCACTGTTGACAGCAGTTCTCCTGGCCATCTGTGGTCACCATTAATATTCAGGCTCTCTTCTGTCAGCATTTGATACTAATAACGAAAACTGTTTTGGATTCAGTCACACACACGGTGATGCCAAAATATTACTATTCATCAGTGCTTTTCAATCAGCGCCCACTCTGTCAGGGAAGCAGTGTGTCAGAGGAACCAAAAGGTTGGTAGGGAAATACTTGACAGCCGCACAAATGCTATAAAAAAAAAGCTTCTCTTTAAGTGAAAAATCACTTAAAGGTTATTGTGCCGCCGTGTACAGGATGTAAAGAGCTTGTTAAATGCAGGCAAACTTAATGTGACAATGAAGACCTTAAGCACCATCCCTGTTATGCTTTAACATCTGTGGGTGAGCATACTGCATGTCCTCTAACTTGATGGTCTCAATAATGTATACAGAGCTGCAAAGCCATTTGCATAAAACCCATGTAGGACCAGGTAAAATAGCTGCTAGGCAGGCAGTCAGAGCCTTTTTCTTTCCTCCCTGCTTATTAATATTAATCACCACATGATCAGCGTAGCTGTGGTCTCCCTAACAGGGATGGCCATTCTAGTTGGAGGACCATGGGATCAAAATAGCACAAGCTCTAGACTTTCTGTGACCTTGACAAATTAACATGTGGAGAGCAGGGGGCACTGAGTTATGCACATGAAAATGTCTTTTGTTTTCAGCCAATGCAAAACTGAGCAGCCCAGCCAGAAGGAGAAAGGCAGCGAGTGCATTTTATTCAGAAGATATCCCAGAGAGATTAAGGTAAAGACTAACTAATGAATAAGCAACATTCAGTTTATGGGCAGATCTTTGGGTGGCAACACAGGAGAACCTGTGAGAAATTACAAGGCATGCATTCTTTATGTCTGACAGATGAAACGTTATGAAACGGGACTCAATTAAGTTGACTCTGAGAGGCAAGAACCTAAGGGCCTTGGGGAAATTTATGTCTTGCAATTTTGTATAAATGTTGGAAAACTCTTCAACCACAGTAGCTCCCAGGCTCAACTGTTCACCCTGTTTACCTCATACGGCACGTTCCATGCCACTGACCACATATCTTTACACTTTATAGCACTGCTGAGTGAAGGTTTTGCTGCAGAGATTTTCAAGCATAGTTACAACATATATATTTGTATTTCATGTTCTTATTGTGATTTGTTTTTTAATAATGCAGTCAGATGCATATATATTGACTTTTAGTTTTACATTTGAACAGAAAAAGCACTACATTCTATAGTTCAGTTAATTTCCAAGAAGATAAATTTATGATTAGTACTTTTTCAAGGCATGTTTAATTACAGTACATTACAGTATCTACTACAGTACTTTTCACCTACTCGCTGCCTGTTGTTCCATACAAATGGAAAGTCGGGCCTCTCACTTTCAGTGGGCAGACATGACTATTATAAACCTATGACATCGGTAAACTATGGTTTCTAATGTGAGTCGCAGTACAGCGCTAACAGACACATAACAGTCACAGTTTTCATCAGCTCCTTAAAGGCACTAATAAGCAGAGAACGAAAATTCACACCTGAAATTTATCTATAACAAGTATGAGTATAGCTATGTACTACATGCCTTTAGCATGACATGTTTTGGTTTATATGTGTCCAAGTCATGGACAGGCCTCAGTTTGCATGTGCAATCTATCTGCTTCGACTTCATCCTGTTTGCTAAAGCTTGCGCTAGCATTGATGCCTACATTATGTTCAACGCTGACACTGGGTTTCTATCCCTGCACCATCTGGATGTGAGGTAGATTCAATCCACTCCTTTCTTTGGTGGCAGGAAATGATTTGAGCCATTTTCTGATATCCATCTTTAGCAGAATCCACTATTTTGTCAGTAACACAATTAGCCATCTTCATGTACACTGTTACACACTCCTGTCTCCACCTCCTGTCATCAGACTGACCTCGCTTGACTTAATCATTAGTTGGCATCCATCCATTGTTACTGCTTTTTAATATTTCAAATGATTTTCGATCAGTTCTTTTGACAGACCACAAATGTTTTGCTTCATATTTACTATAAAACATTACATATAAAATTGATTGAAGAACTTTCTGAAAGGTCAGTGGATGGGCCCAGCAATTTATTTTTGTACTCTATTTTGGAGGGCACTGCCACCCCAAGGCCCACTCACAGTGATGTGTACTGTATGTGCACACCAATCTCAGCACTCAAATGCCCTTTTATCACAGAACTTTCATGTTTGGAACTAGACAAAAGCTAAAACCAAAGTCTGCAAACTCTTCGCTCCAAAAACACATTATGTTATGAATATGCATGTTCAAGTAACCAGCAAATTAACTACAGTGACATTTTCTTTTATATACAGTAAATCACTTTATTCAAACTTGGTAAGAGACTAGAAAGGTAATTAATTTTAAAAGATTTAAAATGAAAATTAAAAAGTATAAGCAACAACTAAAGGACAATTTTATAAAAAGCCATGCATTCAGAAAATGAAGACGCATAATAAAAACTCAGAATGTCAGAATGTAGATATACACAAACATCTGATAGGTTGATTTGGTGAACTATTCATTGTGAAATTGTTAGACGTGATGAGCCTTTGTGTGATAAATTCAAATCTTCATCAATTTGATTTTAAAGGTACTGTATGTGTCAGGTTTGCTGCCACTGCCTCTCTCTCTCTCTCTACCTCACCTCAGCTCCAGGCTTCCAGGAGTGACTCGCAGCTGTTGAAAATCCCCTGATGACAAGCACAGCTGTAGAACATCTCCTGAGTACAAGCACTGCTACTTAAGACCCAGCCAGACCCCCAGTCAATGCCAGTTTGTTGTGAATCTTTGACCACAAAGTTCGGCTCAAGTGAGACGTTCCTTGTTCTTGTGCTCCTTTGTCAACTATGTGTCGCTCTGGGAATCCAGCCTGTCTGGGCTACTCTTCTACTGCAGCCTTCAGCACAAGAAACAGGCCCAGCTCGCAGACTCATGATCCCTAGCAGCAACTCACCTGACTGGCATGCGTCTGCCTGGGCCTCTTGTCTGCTACATCCTCAGCTCGAGCTCTTGCCACAGCCCTCCTGCTCCGGCTTGAGCAGACTCTCTTATCTCTGTTTTGCCACAACTCCCTTCAGTAGCCATTTATCTGCTGTGAACATTCAATAATAAAAACCACTGTCCATAACCGGTTCTCTGCAGTTTTTGGTCCCAGCTTATTTCCAGTCGTAACAGTATGTAGCAAAGCAACATGCAGGCTAACATCAGACACAAGACAAAAAAAAAAGACATGGGTAAACACTGAGAATAAATACCAGCCAATAATTTTACATAGTATATTTCATGGTATAAATGTTTTTGACTAAGCATTTGAAAGTATTTGTATATGTAGGCAAATGGCTAACAAGTGACTAATGGGAAAGATTATGATTCTCCAGATGAACTAAACTCATGCTAATAGATCACAAATCCTGACTCAAACATAAATGCATTTTTAAAGGTTAGGGTTGTTATGTCAAAATATTATGCTCAACATTTGGAAGCACAGGCAGCAAACCGTAGACGAGCATCAGTCTAAAAGTTGCCATTATGCAGAATGGAAGCGCACTGAATTATTAACAAATTAATATGTCAACAGCTTTTTAATGTTAAAGTAGACCCAGGTGGTGTTAGTGGTAATTAGGATACATGCTATTAAAAAGCTTAATCTGTAGCCATTTATCATATTTTCCTAATTTATTATTGCATTTATGTGAATGAGGCAACTAGGTTTAGTCCCGAGATTAATGTGACGTAAAAAAAGACATAGAAGTAACACACAGTTATACACAGCTATGAGCTGTCTGGATCTGATCACAACATTAGCAGGGTTTTTCTTTAAGGATAATTGATAGCAAGTGGCAGTTCCTTCCTCAGTGCTGATGTACAGTATGTTAACAGTCATCCCTTCTAATGATACCAGTTGTAAAGTGTTAATATATTTCATATGTACGAACAATACAAACATGATTGTGACATGCTTCAAATAGACCTTAATGGTGTCTGTGTATTAACAGCTAAAAAGTATGTGTGTGTGGGAGTTTCTTATATCGGTTCCTTTGGGTAGATGGTTTCATAGGTGTGCAGAGAAAGAGGATGATGTAAAATGGGTACTAGTACACACTAGTATATTATTATACCTATATAAAAGAAATGTTGCAGGTAACTTACTCCATACAAACTGCACTTGGTAAACATTACTCAGTCTTTGTTATCATTTCACTCAGTATCAAATTTAAACTGGGATTATGTCAACATTGGTACTACGTGGTCTGAAAAAGGCAAGAAACTTGAGCAGTTAGACTCTAACTGCTTCAGTTTTTCAGCTTGTCTGTTCGAGTCTGAGACAAGCTGTAAAACTCTGGAACTTATTGACACCATTGTACCTGAAAAGGTAAAACCATCTGTGGCGAGCAAAAACGCTCCAGCTGTCACAAGTCAGAAAAGATAAAGCAGGAAAGCTGAGCACTTATGGAGAAAAAGGCATCTTCAGATTCTTTGTGAGATGAGACAGAGGCTTTTGCATTTACAACTTACAACATCATGGGGATCTTGAAGGGTCACTGTTTGCAAGACTGCAATGAGATTTCTCTGTCTACTCCCCATATGCTCCTGCTTTTGGCTACAGCTGCAGACACCACAGAATGTGAACACAACCCTGGTTGAGTGAAAGGGGAACGAGAGGTCTGTCCACCTTTTGTCTGTCTTCACTCTGTTGCAGTACAAAGTGCTACTGCAAAGTTAATAAATAACCCAGTGGTATGGGGTTAAAAAACATTTCTGATCTCCTTGAAGAATACAAACTCGGCAGGGCTCTGAGATTCCTAGGAAGCAGTCAGCTGGTAGAACTTCAGATAGAAACCAAAGAGGGTTAAGCTGCTTTTACTCTGCTGCACACAGATGGAACCAACCCCAACTCATCACTGCACTGAACCTGCAGTAAAACTGTGTTTCAGATCTTCTTTTATCCCTGTCTATATGTTTGGTACTTTTATTATATGTAGTTTATTTCATTTTAACAAATTTATATCTTTTGTCTTAACTGATTTGATTCTGGTTTTTCATGCTCATGGCTCTTAATGTTAATGCATTTCTTTGCCTATGTAAAACATTCTGTTTTAAATGTGCTATACACACACACACATACAAGTACAGTAGCAATACAGCACAGTATAACAAAGTTTTCACTTCCATATGAGGTTTGCCAGCCTGTGGGTTAGTTTACAACAAGTAGGATCATCTAACTTGTTTGTCTGATTTTTGTAAGGTTGCCAACCTTTATCAATTCTAGACCAGTATCCCTAACCCTCCCACCCACCCTCCCTCCTCTTCTGAATGAGGTATTTCAGGCATTGGCAGTAATTAAAGAGCTAAAAAAAAAAAAAGATGAACAAACAATGGTATAATAAATATTTTCCAATCCATTTTAGCATGCTAATTTCCGTTGGGAAAACATTTCAATTTTATCGCTCCATTTCATTTCCTATCTTCTCCCCCTCCCCGATATGATGTAGCCATTTCTAAAGAGTGTTTCTTTACCTGTGGCAATCTGTTTCACGGTGCTAAGATTACAAGCAGGCCTAATTAAAGCTGTTGTTATATTTATAGAATTAGCAAGGTATTAATTGGAGCAGAACAAGCTGACAGAATACGAGACAGACGTAAACATCTTTTATCAGACTCCACTTCTGGACTCAGGAGTGCCAAGTGCATTCACAGTGCATGTTAATCCATCACACTTCAAAGTCCCTCCTGAGTCTTCTAAACAAACAGAGGAAGATGAGAAGTATTAGCAGTGTCTCATTTCAGGAGGTGCCTCCCTCTATGTGTGCATTTCAATACTGAATACATAAAAGTCGTCTGTCCAAGGCAAAGACTCAGAACTTGATGGCAATTGCTTCTGCCACAATCCCACTTGATGAGTTTGAATATGCACAAGCTAGCGGGCAGTTTAAGTCCATGTGAGACAGGAGGAAGGTTCAGGCTATTGTACAGTATATTTTGTAGCAGTTTAACTGAGTTCAATTCAGTTACCTTCTTGTAAATAGTTGGGTTATATTTTATTGCCAGTGAGTAATTGAATTGTTTATATTTACTTGTCTGCGATGGATTGGCGACCTGTCCAGGGTGTACCCCGCCTTCGCCCGATTGCCGGCTGGGATTGGCTCCAGCCCCCCCGTGACCCCGTTCAGGGGAAAATGAATGGATGAATGAATATTTACTTGTTTAAAAACAGTGGCCGGTCAAGGCAGTTGGGGGGACCATTCATCTGCATCAGTTTCATGTGGCGTTGACATGAAAAGTGACTGCAGGGTCAATATATCTACATCTTACATCTTTTCTCTTATAAATACATAATATATAGGTTTGTTATGAATGTTAACTAGTAAAAACTGAAAATGAATAAATAAAAATTGCTATTAGATGGCTTTTCATCAAATATTTAAATGACAAGTAACAATAAATTATAATGGAATTGTTATAACCCTACCTGTAAAAATGGCTGACAACAAGAAAGTCTAACACAGCCTCTGTCTTCCTGCAGGCACTGCCCTCTCTTCTTCTCTGCCCTCTCCTCCTATTCTGTATTCTTTGCTGTGGTTCTGTTTTGTCTATCAGTCGACTTGTGCTTTCTTTTCTTTTTCTCTTTCTTCCTCTGAGTACATTTGTCTTGTATAGCTAAACCTCTTTAATCAAATGCTATTGTATGTACTGTATCTTGTCAGTTACTTTACTGCAATGAGCGCTTGTAATTCTTAGTTTTACTTTGTTTATTGTCTTGACCCCCCATCTATGCCCTATTGCACTTAATGTTCCTGGTTTTGTGTCTTTCCTTGTTTTTGTTTGTTTGTTTGATTGTGTTTTTGTTTTGTTGCTATTTTCCAGTTTGCTCCTTTTCATAATGACTGATTTGAATAAAATGTTCAACATAGTTTGGGCCAGGACAGAGTCAGTCATTTAGCACTTCTGTCAAGAGAAAAAGATTCTCTCAGTGCTATTGACCCTGACCTTTTTGCTAAGCTTAGTTCAAAGAGGCACAGCTAAAAGTATGTTATCAAAATAAAACTCTGCCTGCACAAATTGATTCTTGAGTTGATTACACAGTTATTTCGTTTTTGTGAGCTTTTTTTTATTTTCACTATAATGTATTGAATTTGCTGTATTTTGTTTAAGTCTTTACACATTTAAGTGTGACACAATGTTTATAAAGAGAGGAAATTTGTCAAGGAGCAGCGAGACAAGAAAACACAACCTGCACTTGTCAGGGAGATGGACCTAATGCAAGCCCCAAGCTCAGATAAAATGGGAGCGTTGTGTCAGGCAGGGCAAAAACCTGTGCCAAATCACATAAGTGGCTCAGAGACTGGATTTCCATATCTACATTATGGAGTCAGACACATGCTACCTAGATCGGGGTTCTATAATGATGTCAGGAAACATATTTCTATAACATGGCTTCTTTTTAGGACCTATAGTGTCAACATTGTTTATATGCATGCTAGATTACTGTACTTAATCTCAGACTAGATCGTTTTTTCCAGTAGGACTTTTCATGTCTGTGTACCTGTTTCTAGAACTGCTACCATGGAAATGTATTTTTATTTATGTATTTATTTTATTTTATTTATTTATTGTTACGTCCGTGACCCGGGCCGCCCCCTGTACCTCGGTAGCAGGCACAGCAGCTCCGCCCCCCGTACAGGTGAGGGTGCGTTCCAGGCGACGAGGCACACCTGCTCTCCATTATCAGAGCAGTATATAGGGTCAGCGTTGGTGCGTCTTCGTCACCAGATTATTATATGTTGTCCTGCTGGTAACGACGGTTCATGTCCATGTCAAGGCCTCAGGGTTATGAACTACTGTTTGATCTGTGCTCCTCTCTGAACGCTGTGAACTGTAATTGCGCATTGTTTTGTTACATCGGTTTTGTGCCCTTCTCTTTGTGAACTGTTATTGCGCATTGTTTTGTTGTATCGGTTTTTGTGCCCTTCTCACGTTTAAAGGGGTTTTTTTGGTTTTTGGACTGCTTTTTGTGAATTGCTCCTCCTCTCAGAGCTCCAAGGCAATCCTGGGACAGCGCCATCATCCTACGTCGCACCACTCAGCTACCAGCGCTGCCTCATCAGGGGACCCACACACCGAACCCGAGATCTCTGGCACCAGTCTCCCCCTCCCTGGACTACTCCCTGGGCCTGCGGTGCACTCAGCTGTTCAGGTCCCCAGAGTGACTACCAGAAACAATCTATACTATACCTGCTGCTTGTTCTTACACTCTCTCTCTGTTCTTATTTAGCGAGCTACGCCTCTCATTCACCCCGGGAACAGTAGTCCAGTCAACTCAGTGTGCCCAGCTGCCCCAAGATCAGCGGACGAGACCAGCTCTGATTTGTTTGTTTTCGTGGAGCATTAAAGACGTTTTTCTTGTCTAGCCTGGATTCTAGTCTGCATTGTTACTGGGTCCAAAACCACTCTAAACACGGCTCGCCGTAACATTTATGCATCTTCCTCCTTCATGTGCAGTACTAGATTACTCCCCCCTCCCTCTGATGATTCAAGCAAAGTACCTCTTGGCTACGAAGCGGCTGACCTTGGCCTTGCTACATTAACCTTCCTCCATTTGGGTACGAAGCCTCAAATGATCCTTCACTGTGCCTGTGTGTTTTGGTTGGAGTGCTCTGAGGCAAAGAGCAGTCAGTTGCATTTTCATAATATACCAGCAACAATGGAGACAACCAACAACAAAATAGGATATACTGTATAAGCTGTCATATTCTTTGCAGTTTGAACATGAAGAATGTCTAAGATTCCATCATTAACTCTGGGGTTTGTGCTTCATTAATCAGCAGATCAGATCGGCAGAAACCACATAAACACTCACTGTGAAGCCAATAAAGCCAAATTGGATTGTGTTTTCCAAAAAAGCATCCAAGTGAAAAAACAGCATTTCTCCCATAATGCAGCAGTAGCATCGATTTTGTTCTGGGGTAAATTCAGTTTTGCTATCAGCCAAAGAATGCCACCAGATCTTAGGCAGACAGTGGACTAATACTGGGCCTGGCTGTTTCTGACAGCAACTTCTATTTAAATTTTTTTATCAGTGTCTGTATCAAGGAAAATCATTGTCTCACCTCATTCAAGCACCCATTCTTTATTAATACCGACTTTTATTAAGCACTCCCATCAATACAGAGGCTGGACACACTTATTACATGTGTTATCTGGTGTTCCTCCTCAGAATGAGACACCAGTCAGGTGGGGAGGAGGAGTGATGTTTAATGGCTTTAGCAAGGTCAGGGTGGGAGAGAGGGGAGAATGGGGAGAAAAAGTGCTGGGCCAGCACAATGAGCTTTTATTTTGTTGGGTCAGGCAATACAGGCAATTAAGCTGTCAGCCAAAAAGGGGACACTATTGATTTGGTCATTGGGATCTAAGGGGCTACACCCCTGTTGCTTTAATTTATTAGCCAGCAGCAATTTAATTTAATAGTGAGAATGTGTAGCAACGTGAGGGCTAGACAGAGCAGTGAGCACATCAAAGGAGTCTATACAATGAACATCTCATTATGGTCATCCAAGGTCTTCTGCTCTATTACCTACCTACATACCTTTGGATTCTCTGCAGTGGGCACAGTCTACAATTTATTGGCATGTGATATGAGCTGTTTCCTTGCAGGTAATTTGATATGGCACTTGTTGAATATAATATATGATTTTGACTGCCACAATGGGGCCATCTGCACAAGATCTCAATTCATATTGACAGATGGGAAAAATGGAGAAGAACTGAACCAAGCAATTGAAGGCTGGAGTAGTGTGTGAAAGTGTAATTGGGTGGGCTGCTCCAAGATCGAGAGAGGGAACTGCAGGGCCATGGATGCCAACAGCTGTTGACCCAGACCTCCAAAAGAAATGACTGTGTATTTTACAGCAGTTTTCTCAATCATTCCCAGGACCTTACATTTTTTTGAACAAGAGTATGCAGGACATACTTAAAATTATTTATATGGTAAAGACCTTCACCTTTTTCCTGTAGAAAAAAAAAATACTAGCTCTTTATCAGAGGATATCAACGCTAAGAGGTCCAGTAAAGCCCCTTTTCCTGGTACTCTACTCACCTTCATTTGTTTTTCCATCAGTCAAATGTTGGGGATAGTACTTGGTGGTATTTTGATACTGCCTCTGTTGAGGTTCCAAGTAAGCTAAGGCAATGCCAAACAGTGACGTGTAGACACGGCAGACTACTGACTTGTCAGAGAAATTTCACTACTCTGCAGCCATCTTGTCATAGATTAACTCAGATATTTACATGTGATGACACCATTCACTCGTTCTTCATTCCTTCATAATAGTAGCTGTCACTTCTCTCATGAGTGTTATAGAGAGTAAATGTGTAGTGATAGAGGTCTTGAGCCTCTATTACTATATAATATAACCATTATATTATGTGAACCACCACGTCGTACATCTTATCACGTAGCTCACAGGTTACTGAACGATAACAGGAGCACAATGGCTGCAGCCTTGCCTAATAAGTAGAGCTAGCTAGCTGTCACATTAGCAGGTCATCACATCTCAAAAAATGTCTGAGCAAATCTGTAAATTGGCATTTTTATTCAAAAACTGCAAAACAATAAAATGGTATAATAACAGTCCTAGGATGAAAATTAGAACAGCTTTGAGTCTTCTCTGCCACCACTGTGGGATGATGACCTCACGGCAGTCTCATGCGGCGTCGCTGTGACAACCAGCTACACTGAGGAGGGACTATCTGCAGTGGAAAACAAAGCATCTGATATGAGAAGGGTAGAGTTGAGCCAGTACCAAACAATGGAAAAGTGTCCTGAACAGATTATAAAAACTCTCTGGTTGAGATTCCTTCTGCATAGCAAAATAAACATCTTTTGTCACAGTATCTTTTATATGGTGAGGTAAAGGTCAGTTTTCTACAGATACTCCAGGCACAGTTCCATAAACTTCCTTTTACGGTGACTATGAAATTCTAGATAAAGTCCACATTAAGAAGGAAGAGTGAAATGGCCTCTGCTGGCCTGAAGTCTCTGAGTTGCTGCATAATGTCATCTGTAAAATGATTACTCTTACTAACACTGTAATCTATCCTCAGTTTGCTTACTTGGCTATGGTACAGTACAACTTTTAAGAGTTGACAGATGGACAGTGGCAGCTTGCAGACAGACAGAGTGTTATGTCACTTAGTCATTAAGAGGCAGTAACTGCTCTCTTGTCCCCTGTCCCTTCATCTCAGAGAGAGGGGCAATTAATCTACATCATTTTATGAGCACGGCCACATATGAATATGCCATTTAACGTCAGTTTATTGCTCTTTTATTATGCTATTAAAATAACATTTTTTCTGACATTTTGGTGTGACAAATTAAACAGGATGGAGCAAAGACAAGTCTTACTGTAAGACAGAGTTCTTCAGCAGGGTTAAGTATCAGGAGTGAGCTGTTTGTCCATGTCTGCCCTGGCTAGAATTTGTTAAACCTCCATGAACTTCATAGAATCCCCATCACTGCAAAGAAGACATTTAAATTGTGCACTTTACTTAAAATAAATTTCTCCTGCTTTCTCTTTCATTAAAAAACAGGTAATGGATGTGACCAATTTGTTCAGACTTGGCTCTCAGTTGGTCACTTAGTGGGCTCAGTATTTTCCACAGAGAGGTGCCTGTTGGCTTTGTCCTGACAGAGTGGGAGGAGAGGAGCCACCAAAAGGCCACAGTTCCAATTACACGCAGCCCCTGCTCCTTAAATGTCAAGCTACTTTGCATTACCCAAAGTGTAATGGCATTCACTGGGTATTAGCCCCACTCCAGCCACATCTGTCACAGAGTTTCATGTGGCTCCTCGAGGAAAAACCAAACAATTGTGAGGTCTTTTCAATCTATCTATAACATTCCTACTCTGAATTCTCCACTTCATATTTCATTGAGGTTTCAGCGCCAATAAAAGGAGTCAAATGAATTCACAATTAAGTGGTTTTGTTGCTTTTATGAGGATGAATGGTTAGAGAATGTCCTCATGGCAGCCTTTGTAATTGTTTCAGAGTGAAGATTCATGATCTTCCTTTCACTGCTGTTGGTTCACTGGCTGCATTGCCACCCAGGGCCCCTCAACTTTTCCCATTAGAGACTCCACAGGCTTCACAATTTAGCCGCTTTTTTGATCATTAAGAGGGGAGATGCTGAGCTTCCCCTCTCTAATTAAACCTTGATTAGAAAATTGCTCTACCGCAGACACGGCAGTGAAGAAAGCGTGAGGCAGGGGACAGAGGGTGGCTGCAGTTGCCTTGGAGTGTGCAGGTGGTGTTTCCATATTATGTATTGGCCATAAAAATACACCAACACTGCAACACTAGACTCCTCTACTATCAGCCTGCTCATTCAGGAAGAAAAAAAAACAAAAACAAAAGAGCAAAGATCCACATTTTCTTAATTAATAGCACTCCATAATAAACCAACAATACAATAAGGCATTTCATAAACCACTGCAGTTGCTGAAACAATTCACAAACTTCCAAAGCTGGAGGCTCAACAATGTTTTTAGATATTGTGAAAAAATAGGGCATGGTTGCAATACTGTTTTGTAGCTCACTTAGAAATTCCAGATCCACATTCTCACCTGCAAACACATACAGAATATTTCACAGTTATGTGTGTGTGTGTGGGAGTGTGTGTGTGTGTGTGTGTGTGAGAGAGAGAGAGAGAGAGAGAGAGCGAGAGAGAGACCACTAAGGGTCAGGTAAATTGATTCACTGTACATAAAACCTTCACAAAACTAAAGATTTTGAGCATTATTAGAAAAAAAAAATTCATTAAGAGAGTCTCTTGATTGATCAACTCTACGGTTGAGAGAATCACTGCTTTCATTCACAGGGATTCAAGTTACACTGAAGGACTGGAATGGACCTTTACACATGAATATATTTATGCATCTCTGGATGTCTGAACTTTCTTCTGAGTCCACTAATGTTTGACCTTCAAGCATGATGCAAATCTGGATTGGATCAGTGCTCACATTTAAGAGCTGTGAAGGCTCAGACTACACGCTGGGCACTAAAAGTCTGCTGTGTAAAGCTCTGCACATTGAGCAGTTGCCCATGATTGGTACATGTATGCTCTACCTCAATCATTAGTATCACAAGCACAGTGTGTAAAGAGGCACTGTTATTGGTTTGAGCTGGCCCCACACTACAGGATAATTAACCCGATCTTAGGTCCCGATTTGCCCTTCCTGACAATTGTGGGGGTGTTCCCTGACATGAGGCTGCTCAGAAGCAGTTTTTGGGCCAAATGATCCTGTAGTGAGTGGTGTTGAACAACCTAATCATTATGCCTCCGGCAGGATCGGAGGACCTCCAGTCTTGAATGATAAGTATCAAGCATGTTTGAAATTTACGCTGTTGCCCCCTGTAGTGCGGGGGAAACAGCCACTGAATCCTGACCAGACACCTGCAACACCCAATGACAGCAATCTGGCCAGAAAGCGTCACAATCGCTTATAGCATTAGCTTGCACAAGCTGCCTCATTTCATTATTTCCAACTCACCTCCAACTTGCACTGCTAAATGTGTAAACCGTGTTGATTTCATCTTCTCAGCCAAGACTTCATCCACATTTCTTTCCTCTTTTTTTCTCTGTGCAAAACACAGCACACACACAAGAGCTATTGCTTGAAAATGAATGGTCTGGCATGTTGACATTTGGCACGTGTTTTACGTCGGATGCCCTTCCTGACGTAACCTGGATTTGAACCCGGCCACAGCGGCGAGAGTGCTGCGCCTTAACTACGGGCTAGTGGTAGGAAGCCTACCAGGGACGGTAGGCTAGTATCTATCTTCCTATATATAGCCTCATTATAATCAATTAGAAAATGGCACATACTCACACATGCAAAAGTGATCATTAGCCAACCAAAACACTATGGGCACTGTGGCAGATGCAACATAGACATAAATGAATAATTAGCCATAGCCATGATATATTACACAGCAGCAATATAAACAATAAAACAAGTAAAGTCCAACAACTATTAACTCTATATGCTAATCCAAAACAGGGAGTCCTACAGTGTATGCATTTTTGAACAATGTTTAATGTAAATGCGCACAAAACTGTGTTGCTACATTGTATCTTGCAATCAATCTTCTTCCTCAGTATAGTCTCCCTAGAATCAGAAAACAACTAACAATAAATAGAAAGGCCGTGACATGGACATGGACAGACATTTCAGCAGTCAACAGCAGAGTGAAGACTGGGGTATTACGCACATGTAGCTGTAGCAAAATAAATTTCATCTCAAGGGCATCAAAAAATTACACTTCACCGAGCCTGTACATAACAATAATAACATAATAAATACATAACATAATGTTTTTAACAATAACATTACGTAATGTAAACATTCCCAAACTGTGCTGCTATATCATTGTAACTTGCAACTCATCAGCAGCTAGAAAACAATGACTGTACTCACATATTTGGACAACATTCTGCTGGCCTTGCACTAGTCCTCCATGATATGACTTAGTCACTTTTCTTGGCTTTATAATTTTCAAATGTGGAAAAAACAGTGTATGGCTCTGTGGTAATGAAAGAGGGACCACTATACTGCTAGCCAGGGTGTCCTCTGTTTTTAGCTAATGTTAGCTCATCCTTGCCCACAGCTGCTGACAATGCAGAACAACTAAAAAAAAGAATTCTGTTTCTTCAGTTTTGAAATTTCATACTCCAAATCTCACAACTACTTTCTCTCTGAGCACCACTCTTGCCTTAGTATGTTTGGGGCATTTTAAATGAATGCACTATGTGCTTTTCCAAAGTTAGCTGAAGTTATAGTGAATGCTGGGAGGGCATGTTTGATTTAGGTAACTTTGCATGCTCTGTGGGTGGTGCAAGCGCAGCTACTATATAACCTATGATGAGGCAAAATAAAGATAACCTTAATAGTGGCACATAATTACTCCATCTGTTACGGCACACTGTGTGTAGTGTGTGAGTGGACTCAGAAAGACTGCAGGACTCAGACTCAGGCTTGACAAGGTAAGTGTACTTAATGAGTTTACAGAGGAGAGGTGAAGAGCTGGTCTCATTCGCCGGTTGTAGGGCAGCTGGTAGCGCTGGGTGGACTGGACTGGACTGCTGGTGATGCATCCTGGGGTTGAAGGTGGGATGCAGCTAGCTAAATGAGAGCAGAGGGAGAGAGAGCTGAACAGCTATGCTGAGGTAGAGCTAGTTTTGGTAGAACACTGTGGACCTGATTAGCCGACTGCACCGGCTCTCGGCAGGTGAGCGCCGCAGGCAAAAGAAGCAGTCCAGGGCAGTAGGAGAGAGCACAGGAGACAGCCGGTCAGATGAGCAGGCGGTAGGATGATGTGATGAAAACGGACAGTGGAGATCCAGAACCTTGGTATGAGCAGGTCTCCTCGCACTGAGGAAAACAGGTGACAGTCGCAGCACCACTTGGTGCTGAGAGGAAAATAAAGCAACACAGGACTACAAGCGATCATCTGGTGATGAGGACACACCAACACTCTCCTTAAGTACTGCTCTAATAATTGAGAGCAGGTGTGCCTCACTGCCTGGAATGCACCCCCACCTGTGCAGGGGCGGTGCTACTGGGATTACTCATACCAGCTGATGAGGTGCTGGGGGTGGCCAGGGCCACGGACGTAACACCATCAACTGACTTAGCATTGCTGTACATTGTTGATTTACATTATTTGAACATTCATGTTATCCTGAGAGTCCGCCCGGGCCCCAAGATGGTGTGGGCCAAGGTGCAGCCCACACCGGTTGCACCACCTGACACCCCGCCAGTGCCCAGAATGTTCTTCGGGGTGAAGTACTGGGTATACCACTCATTAGGTCCCAGTAGAGGAGATACAGCATTAGTGACCAGTCTTTGACTGTATTTTATGTACTGTATGATTATTCTGATACAGGCCACTCTTTATTCTCAACCTCCAATAAGATGCTGAATAAAGACGACACCTGAGTTCTGAGTGCTTCTGACTCTGCTGTGAAGAAAGGCAGCTTTTCTCATAGAAACTGCTGCAACACGCTATTTTCAGTTTTAATAACTTCTAAACACAAAGTGCATCAGGGTGGAGGCATGCATAAAACAAACAAACAAAAACTAAATCATGGTGTCATTCACTATTCCGCATGTCCTCTACTATTCTTCACAGTTCACTAAGGAATTCCCAGAGGAGTCATCCACATCACCACCAGCAGCTGACACCTTCAGACATTCTCTTCATCATCCACAGACAGCCTGATCTGATGCCTGACTTTGTCTTTAATCAAACATCTGTTCCTACTCTCAGCTGGTTTGCTCTCATGCATCGTGATGAGCTCCATCTTTTACACATACAGCTCTACAATTACATTGACACAACAACCCAGTGTCCAAGAAAGATGTTCTTCTAAGTTCCAAATGATAATGCATTATACAGTTAACATAGTCTGATAAAAGTTTCCTCTTTGCTACCAACATGATGAGAAAATGTTTTAATGAATGCCAGTTTCCAAAATGTTCATACAGAGTATAACTGCGAAATGTTCACTGGCACCACGCTGCATTAGTTTTTCCTACAGTATGAGCTCCTGTGATAACCAAAGTGTAGTCTTGGTTAAACAACCCCTAAAATTCTAAAGTGACATGAAGCTTGACAAAAATAAAAAAAAAATTATTATTTTTTTTGCTAAGTCCAAACCACATGCAGGAACTGAGATGCCAACACTATACTCACATGTCAAGGTTCGGTGCTTTGTATGCCCACTGTCAACCCTGGCCACCAAGTATAATTGCTGTGCAGTACATGAAGCATCACTACTGAATATAAGCATGCAATTGCTGTACTTTTCCATAAAGAAATAGCAGTATATAATATCCATCTACCTTTGAAAGATACACCCATCAGGTTTGATAATTTGTGCATAATCACCAAAAAAAGCCTTTAAGTCGCTACCATTAAATGTATGTTATCATTTGCTTTTATATAGGCTATAACTAACTGATAGGCAGTAGACCATGCAGCTGAGCCATTACCATAGTTTTGCATTCTCTAATGTCATTTTCTACAAGGTTAGGCTTCATGTAATCATTGCCCCAGGACCGTAGTAAGTTATGAGAGATAGAGACTGCACTGAGTGGTGAAGCAGTGGGCCTCTTGTTCGACTTAATGAGACTGATCTGAACAGATGGGTGAGAGACCCCCAGGTTGCTCTGATAACAAGTCTCCCAGCTTGCTTTAGCTGGCCACTCATCTGTTTAGACTCTCTCCAGCTTGGCCTCTAAAATGAAACTTTATGTACATTTGGTGTCCACGTGGTATAGGGTGATACGACTGTCAAGACTCCTATGTTCTGCAGTTACAGTCAGTCTTTTTGTTTTCTTTGCTTACAATAATGTGTGACACTACTAATGGTACTATATTATTTTTTTAAATTCTGATTGAGAAGCAGTGGTGTAGTGGTCGCTGCTTATGGAGTTTTCAGCCTGTGCTTATCAATTCATCCACTGTGCAACCTAAGTGATGAAAAGCAAAGCCCACCCTGCAGCACCCCCACCCCTGCTAGCACTTGTTAAACACTCAATAATTGCTATGACAGTGAAAGCACACTTAATGCTAACACAGGCTCTACATCCTGGCAAAATCTGTGTAAATTGCAGTGTTTTAAAACAATACAATATTGCTTTTTGGATGAAGGCCAAATTTTTGACACAAATTTGTGTCTAGCGGAACAGAAGAGCTCTGCTGAACACATTTACAATGTCCAAACACAATTTGATGGCCCAAAAATAAAGGCCTCTTTCCTGACATGTGAGAAAGTAGCTTTTGTTTGAAATCGTATTAATATATTCTAAGCTGCCACATGAATGCAGTATACCCGCCTTTAGGAAAGACATGACAGCTACAATTCTTTGTTGTCCTGCTACCACACAGAACAACATCTTTTCTTTTAACTTCCAGAAGACACTGAAGAGGTAATGTTTCGACTATTGAATCAAAATCGACTATTGAATCCTACCTGCACTTTGTCATGCTCTACAGTAGATATTAGTCTATCTTGCTTTGCTTTGCTGCCTTTCACACTTTGATCCAAAGTCCTTCTCACTTTTCCAGCATATTCCCAAGCATCTATTGTACACTTTGAGTTTCTGATTCCAGTAAAATGCTTTAATTTGTTGATACTGTGTATTTCAGTTTCAGTAACATAAATCTTTGATTCAAAAGTACTAGTAAACAGTACTTGCTGAACCTCTTCTTTCATTCATGTTAGCCTTCTGTTATCATCTGTTCTCTGTAAAACAGGTTTGTCAATGTGATTCTGTAAACAGACCTGCCATGACTTGAATGAAGATGCAATCAATGCAAACTTCATACAAGGCCTTTGGAGTAGCAAGCATCTCTTTCAGTGATGTATTTTCAGCCCCTTTAAAGTTAATATTTTCTCTCCTCCTGAGAAATGGATCTGAACCTCTTCCCTAC
>NW_018128004.1:1081599-1089136 GCF_001952655.1 Monopterus albus | reverse complement strand
CCATTTATTATCATGACTGTTGTCTGGTTCAACATGTTGTTGCTGTGAGTCATCTCCCATCACTGCTGTTGCAGCCTCAGAGGCTTTCTCCCTGTGTATTTTGTACCAGGAAGGCTGTAACAAATATACTTAGAAATTTCTGCCTTGAGTTGTCAGTGCATGATGTCCTAGTGGGGTTAATTATGTTTGCTGTCTTTCCAGACTGTCAGATAAATTTGGAAGATGTACAGTACTCTCTCTTTAGCTAGTGAATAAAGAAAGGATACATAAAAACACTGAAAATGTGGAATATTTTAGCACAGTGTTTGTGTGTGATCAGCAGGATTGTCAAAGCGCCAAATACTGGAGCCAGTACTCTTTTAAAAGCTTGTACAGGATGGATCAATGAAATTCTGTCATTTTTGCTGTAAAACACACCAACAAACACTAACAGATGCTCAGCAAATCCCACAGGCACTCATTGCTAATGGAAAGCAGCTCACATTTGAAATTTTCTTAACCCCACCAGTATGATGCACAGACAAATGACTCTTTCAGTTAGGTGCTATACAACTATGTTTGATCACACTAATAAAAGCCTGATCATTGGACACTGAGAACACAGCGTTTAATTTGGAACTCTTTTCTTTACATTGGAGTATACAATGAACTCCTTTAAGCTCCAAACCACCACAGTCGCATACTATGTTAACAACTGAACTCTGAGGATTCCTTACATCACAGGCCACTGAGAGGATAGGACTCTCTCTGAGCCTGCTGGAGAGAGACATGCAGAGGAAAAAGAGTGCAAAATGAGAAGAGAAAGAGAGGAGGACAAATCAGAAGAAAAAGTGTGCAAAGAAAGTGAAATCCCTTCCTTCTGGGGAGAGACTCTGGTGCCTTTACTCACTTCTTATCTGATGAGCCTTTGGAGGATAATAGTGAGGCTCTCTCCACAGGGCCTGGCAGAGGGAGATTTCTGCTGAGCTCGGTGGTTAGAGTCAATACTGTATGACAGGCAGACACCGGCGCTGACAGACATTATTGTCAGAATGAAGCATCAACAAGCTGGGATCAGCGTAGAGTCTGCAGTGGGTCACGCTACCAAAACCTTGTGGGATACAGCACGCTCCTCATAACTGAGCTGAAAGCATTACTGAATATTTCATCTGTGTTGTGGCAACTGGATTTTCAGTTCAGAAGAAACTAAGTGGAAATGGAATATTTTTATTACTGCTAATTATACTCAGATTATGCCTACCCTTCATCTGAGCCTATTTCTTAAATATGTGTTTCAAAACATAGACAACATTCACTATGTTTAATTTGAGTAATTCAATCAACAAACTACATGTTCAGCTGATTTCAAAAGGCCAATTTTAAAACTGAATCCTCTTTTGCACACAAAAACTCCAGTGTCAGCTAATTCCCATCAACTTTGTTCTTAGATCAGAGCATTACCAGGGTCAAAAGGACCAATCAGTAACTACCACGGTTAAAGGGAGCTCCAGGACCCAGCAGTGAGCTCAGGGCCAGCTATCTGTAAGCCCAAGTTGAATGGGCTGACAGCCTCCCCTGCATACCAAACACATCCAGCTCTGTTCCTTGCTAATCAGACACATTTCTCCAGACCCCAAGATGAGAGGAGGTCTGGTCTACAGTAACTCCAAAACCTCTGCTACTTATTCTTCTTTCCCTTGCTTACACCCACTCTCCCTTCAATCCTTTCCCACCGGAACAAGCCCAGTGGGACAGGAGGATCTGGCCAGAAAAGAGCTAAGTGGCTTCACAATTATATTGCCTATTACAGAGGAGCTGGTGGGTTACCCAGCTGGAGCTTTCTGATCCCTTGGCTCTCAGCAGATGGAGGAAAACTCAATAATGTTATCTTCTTAATCCTACAATGCTGCATGGTACACTAACGCTTTATTTTGCTACTTTTAAAGGAAGGATCAACACTAAAGATAGTTTTCCAGGGTGTTCCCCACTTCTCGCTCAGTATCAGCTGTGATTGGCTCCAGTTCCAGCCAAACTATTCGCACATGAAAATGTAATTAAACAAGTACATTTGAAACATTATACAGCAACCAAAATAATAAGTATCACAAAAAAAGTTTAAAATCAGAATCCACAATCTGTCAATCAACTAACCATTACATGGTAAGCATGTGTGTGCTCATTAACATAACTGGCCATTTGTGATGGTTTTTGTATGTGCTTTGCAAACACGTGGGCTGCAATTTATGATGTTCATTTGTACATCTCTCAGTGTAGGGTGTGCACATCTTTGTTTAGTCTCTTTTTTTCTGCAAGGGTTACAGAGTTTGGTCCTGGCCTTTGCATCTCTGACCAATCCGACAGACCCTGGTGTTCAAGGAAAGTGGTGGCAGCTTTGAATGAGCGCCATCACAATGACTTTCCCCAGCTCCTCCAGGAAAACCCTCCTCTTTGCTGTTTTCTGATTTCAGCATGGATTCACCTCCGCTCTCTGCAAAACCATAGAAAAACACCACCAAGGGCCATTGACATCGAGCAATGCCAACTCTAATGTCATATTCGTCTTTCTTCATGACTGGAGTCATGCAGTTCGCACCAGTACTACACAATACTACACATCAATCTATAAAATACTAACTACATAAAACTGATACTTCATATGTAAAGAGTAATACTACATCTTAGAAATATGTTGTATTCATCACATCTAAAACATATTCACATGAATAAAATACATATTGTTCCAAATTCAATGTAGAGAAGCATTTCAACATACTGACTGTGTATATAAAACAACTGGTGACAAAAAAACAAGTACATGACAAGTGAGGAATAGAAAGTAGAATAGCTGATCAAGGATGTCAACTCCCAGCTGTCCAGAGCACTAGGCTTCTTGTGCACACAGTGTCATCTCTGTGCAGAGTGCTCATCAGAAAGACATTCTTGCTTCTCTAAGCACAGTACAACACCAGTGTGTGAAGTCTCCATGAAGGCAAGTTAGACAAAAATCAAATCCTGTCCTTTGTGGTGAGTAGTGCAAGAGGACGTTTGTGCTTGCTCTGTCTGACTGTCCCCACAATGGCATACAAAATAAAGAAATCATAACGTGTGATGTGCACCTGGAGACCTGCTGTCATATACAGTACTTTGCACCTGTCCTGGGCCCTCTCTGGAGCTTCACCAGCAGGTTTTCCTGTGTACAACACTGCATGTTATGGGCGCAGCTGGTCCTGGCACCACATTTAGCTCAGATGCTAGCAGCATTGAAGACGAGGCTCACAGATTTGGATGCGCTGCTCCGCACCATGGAGAACAACCTAGCTAGCTACCCTTACGAAACAAAGATATATTGAAATATATTATGAAAAGATTAAAAAAATATATTGCAATGGAGACAAAATCTGCACTATGTTTTTACATGCAATAGTTTTATTGAAACAAATGCATTCATTTCTCTTTCATCAGTTAACAGGAGCAGTCATCTCACTATATGCCCATGTAGCCGGCATGGAGCCTCCTAGTAGTGATGTGTCGTTCATGAACGATTCGTTAATTTTGAATGAATCTTTCCCTTGACTCGAGCGCATCGGGTCGTCATTAGTTCATTTTCAACCATCCTTAGTTTACTTACAATTTTTTTTTACTGTTATTTTTATTATAAAATAGCTTTTTATTTCCTACAGACTATAATTTTGTGAATATCTGTCAATATGGTTCTTTTCCATAACACTGAATGTTTTAATAAAGAGTTGGTTAATGGTTTAAACTTCATCAGGGAAAGTCTTTCTGTATACTATACAGAAGACCACGGCAGCTTAGCTTAGGATGTTACCTGACAAAAGACCAAACGATTTTGACCCAAAATATCCGGAGGTCAGGTGATGAAGTAACAGACTGCATAGCTTCAAGACACAGGTACGATATTACTTATAATATGACCTTGTTTAAGTGTAACTTATTATTTAGTTTCTTAGTAATTTCCTGATACATTTGTATCTTAGATGTGTGTAGTTGCAGTGTAAATCATTACCATTTGCAACACAATTTTAACATGAGGATTTTATAATGTGTGGTGTTTAGAGTCTGTTATTTATTGATTTATGTTTTAATGATGATACCAAATGTGAAATTTTCTGTATTTTCATAGCATTTTCTGCCCAGGGGCTACAGAAGAAGTTTAGTTCTGTAGCTAATTCTGGGGCAGTCAATAGCTATCCATTGTCCCTGTTAAATAAACAATTAAAATACATTTATTCAAAAAATTGTTTATTTTCTTAGGGTGAAATAGGTTATTGACACTAAGTATAAGAACTGCAGACACCTACACAAAGAGATTGACATCCACTATAGATCTGTGGCAAAATGTCTTCTAGACTGAAATTTCAATTAAAAAGTCATTTATTTTGAAGGACACCGTCTTTTCAAAAACTGTGAACAACTTTAATGGTCAAACATTCCACTTCTGTGAGAACCCTGTGTATACACCTGTTGTATTAAGTTAACATACAGAACCCAGTAATAATTAAATCACTTTAATTTGGTGATTAATATAGAGTGTCTCCTTTCCATGCTGAATATAAATTAGTTTGGATTTATATCTTTCTTAATCAAACTCACTAATTATGCAAGAAAAAAATAGCACTGTGGTGAGGCCTTAATGGGATTTAGTAAAACTGATTAGGCCTGAATACCCTAATGAAAAAAACCTCAAAATAATTAAATGATTTCATGTCAAATAATCCCCACAAATACATTTCATGCAGGATGACAGTCCAATGGTTGCTGTATGTTTTGCTCTCTCTCTGATGTCAGCTGCACTCATAATAAAAGAGATTATACTGTCCCTGGTAGGCTAGTGGTCAAGGCGCAGCGCTCTCGCTGCTGTGGCCCACGTTCGAGTCAGGGTTGTGTCAGGAAGGGCATCCGGCGTAAAAAACACATGCCAAATGTCAACATGTGAGTCATCAGTGTGACGATTTGCTGTGGCGACTCCTAAATGGGAAAAGTCGAAAGTAACTTTCTTTCTATACTGTATTATACTACTTAGTGTATACCACGAATTATGTACAGCTGTTCCACAAACAAATCTGATAGCCAGTCTTTTGCTTGCTCAAAATGTCTTCAGACCTTGGATTGTTTCTTTATTTCTCTTTTGTATGATCCTATGGACACGGAGGCCATTCAGCAGCCTACATACAGTACATTACTCTACTCCCTCTTTATGAAGAAGTAGTAGTTCTAGTGACTGTTCCCGCTACAATCTGAGTGCCTTGATTTCACTCTGCCAACAATGTGGAACAGATTTTTTATGTGAAAACAGAAGAGCAACAGATATGTCTGACCTTATCATTCCACGTAGGCATACAACAAGTTGCTCATACAGACCAGTCATCATTTGCAAACAAAGCACCTGAAACCACTGAGGAGAATATGGTTGTTATGTAGCAGCAGTAAAGCTGGGTTCCGATAGCCTTTTCCAATTTGGATCTGGTTCTTGATCTGAAAAATAAGTGGATTTTTAAACTCTATTATTAACAAATCACTTATTGAATCTTGTATCAGTCCCTGTTTTGTTTGTTTGTTTGTTTGTTTTAGCAAAGTCAAATGTTGAAAACATGCATAACTAAAGTTAATGAGATTCAATAAGGAATCTGGGAGAATTCATACTTCATAAGCAGATCTGATCCTGGATTCAGATAAATGCTATCGAACCCTACCTTAGACAAGTCACATATGCAACTTATGCTTATTGAATTAAGTAAGATTTATTGAAAGAAACAACAGTAGTTATCATAGCATTATGTAGCAGCAAGTGGCCATCGGGACTTGAATATGACATTAGAGTTGGCACTACTGTAAATCATACATGCAACATGCAATAATGATATGAAGAACAGAACCAGCAGACTATCACCATTGTATTAGTCCACTGAATGGTCAAAATGTTTGTCATATGCACAGGAAACGTGTTTCGTGCAATTATGCATGTGCAAAATGAGTATGTAAACAGTACAGATGGAATTACACGAGGTAGATCCTGAGTCAGCTGTTTCGGAGTCTGATGGCAGAGGGAAAGAAAGACTTTTTCAGTCTAGAGGCCCTGCATTTCACACTCTTGAGCCTCTGACCAGAGGGTAGGGGTATAAACAGTCTGTGCTGGGGGTGGGTGGGATCTTTGAGGATGGAGGCAGCTTTACTACGCATACTGCGGTGGTAAATGCTCTGCAGAGAGGGCAGTGGAGTCCTGGTGATCTTCTCAACAGTCTTTACCACTCACTGCAGGCTCTTGCAATCCATAGCAGTAGTGCTGCCATACCAGACAGTGATGCAGCTGGTCAAGATGCTCTCGATGATGCAGCTGTAGAAGTTTCTGAGGATCCTAGGCGACATGCCAAACCTTCTCAGGAAGTACAGCCGCTGTTGGGACTGCTTGACCAGCTGTGTGGTGTTGAGTGTCCGAGTGAGGTCCTCACTGATGTGGACACCCAGATATTTGAAGCTGCTCACCCTCTCCACTTCGAGCCCCTGGATGAACAGTGGCTGATGAGATCTCCTCTCCTTCCTCATGTCCACTATCATCTCCTTCATTTTGTCTGTGTTGAGGCTGAGATTATTGTCCTTGCACCAAGACACCAGAGCGCCCACCTCCCTCCTGTAGGCTGCTGCCAGTTATGCGACCTATCACTGCGTTGGCGTCCGCGAACTTTAGGATGATGATGTCTCTGTGGGAGGCAACACAGTCGTAGGTGGACAGGGTGTAGAGGATGGGCCTGAGGACACATCCCTGTGGGGTGCCAGTATTCGTGATAATGCTAGCTGAAGTCCTCTTGTCAATCCTGACAGTCTGGGGCCTGCCAGTCAGAAAGTCCAGGAGCCAGTCAGAGAGGGTGGGGTGCAGAACCAGTGTGGACAGATTGTGGGTGAGTTTGCTGCAATGCAGCTGCGATGGTCCTATTGGGCCTGTAGGCATACTGCAGGGGATCCAGGGTGTCCGGTATACTGCTCTGGATGTGGGCCAGCATCACTTTCTCAAAACACTTCATAATGATTGGGGTGAGTGCTACTGGCCTGTAGTCATTCAGGCAGGTGACTGGGCGCTTCTTGGGAAGGGGGACAATGGTTGTGGTCTTAAAGCAGGTGGGAACGATGCTCTGGCTGAGGGAGAAGTTGAAGATGGTGGTGAGAACATCAGCCAGCTCGCTGGCACATGCCCTGAGAACCCTCTCAGGGATGTTGTCCGGTCCTGCTGCTTTACAGGGGTCGATCTTCCTCAGGACTGTGCTTACCTGGCCGGATGAGAAAGTTAATGGAGGAGAGGGGGGTTGGGTGGTCTCGGTGCGTACATGCTTCCTCTCTGTGCTGTGGCTGTAGGTCTCAAAGCAGGTGTAGAAGGTGTTGAGCTCATCCGGCAGGCTGTCTGTGGAGCTTATGATGCTGGTGGTGGTCCTGTAGTCTGTGATGTGCTGCAGGCCTTGCCACATCCGTCTGGAGTCAGCAGTAGAATAGAAGCCATTCAGCTTCTCTCTGTACTGCCTCTTGGCCGCTGTGATGGCTTTCCTCA
>NW_018128004.1:1078864-1081473 GCF_001952655.1 Monopterus albus | reverse complement strand
AGGTGGCTGCAGCTTTAAACACATCCCAGTCTGTCTGGTGAACCAGTCCTGCAGGGTGCCTTCAGTCTCTGGGGTCCAGAGTTTAATTTGTTTGGTGACAGGGTTTGTTTGTTTCAGTCTTTGTCTGTAAGCTGGATACAGGAACAAAGAAATGTGGTCCGAGCGTTCAAGGTGGGGGCAGGGTGCGGCCCTGTATGCACCACGTATGTTACAGTAAACACGATCCAGAATGCTTTTGCCCCGGGTGGGAATGTTCACAGCAGCCAGAAACACAGCAGTATGCTCTCTTGCTAGATAATAGGGCTGGCATTTCAGCAATAAAAACTCTACATCTGGTGAACAGTGCTTATAAACAGTCCATACATCTCCACAGCACGAGTTATTGATAAACAGACACACGCCACCTCCTTTTACCTTCCCCGAAGCAGCAGTGCGATTTCCCCGATGTACTGAGTGGGTCTGTAGCTGAATCGCGGAGTCTGGGACTTTGTCAGAAAGCCAAGTCTTGGTGAGAATTAGAGCACAGCATTCTCTGATTTCCCATTGTGTTGTAATCGTAGCTCTTAGCTCGTCCAATTTGTTTTCCAGAGACTGTACGTTAGCTAGGAAGGGGCTGGGTAATGGTGATTGGGTAGCGCAAGCTTTTAGCCTAGCATGGAGCCCTCCTCTCTTGCCCCATCTGCATCACCGTCTCCGGATTGCTGTCCTGGGGTCAGCCTGCTCACTCATGTCTGGTGCTTCGGGGCCTTCCTGGGGGTGATCTTTGTTGTCGTTGTTGCGGGAGCGGACGATGAGTTGTCGCTCCAGTGGTATGAAACCAGTAAATTCCCAGTGGCTGTGTGAGTTGGCGATATCCAGCAATGCTCGTCTGTTGTATGTTAGCAGTGCATGACATTTGTGCACTACAAAAAGGGTAAAAAACATAAAAAAGAAGAAAATGATGAAAAAGCCGGCATTTGGGAGTGGAATGCGCAAACACGTCTGCTGTGGAGGGTGCCATGATGAATATGAGTCACTTGTCCTGTGTGTGATTAAAAAAAATTGAGTTTACTTTGAAGCCAATATTAGGGAGATGTGAATGAAATATACACAAGAGAACACTCATGCTATAAGTCAAAGCCAGTCCAACCTATAACACTCAAAACAGTTAAACATGAGTATTCATATTTCACATCCATTTCTATAAAACAAAATGGATGCATCATAACACCTGGCCCATACCAAAATAGAACACACTATTAGAAAACAGAGGGTAAGAGCTACTCTGGTTTCAGCCTGTTATAAAGATCAGAATAAAACCTGACTAGGCTGCATCAGTGAGGGAGTGATAGGTGTATTTTCACCTCTGCCAAGGGTGGGGGTGTTTGTTGGTTTATTCACAGCATGGTTCAAAAAGTAATGAACAGATTTTTAATGAAATATTTTGGAGAGGTAGGGTATGGGCCACAAAACAACTGATTAGATTTTGGTGCTGATCTGTGTCATAATTTGGATACAGGATTCTTTACCACTGTGAGTGTTGCTGAGGCTGTTGACTATATGTGAGCTCCCTAGTGGTGAAAGTGTATGGCTGCACTACTGGGTGCTCCAAGCACGTTTAAAGACAAAGCCCCGGGCCAGCGACAGGTGTCCAGTCATTGTCAATGGAAACAGAGCGCTGTCACTCAGTACACCCCGCTGCGTGAGACAGGGACTGAAGGAGCCCAGTGAGGTGACAGCCCACAGATGGGGGAAGATCTACTCTATGCAGCTTCCCCTACCAGGAAGCTGCCAGATTGTTCTTGACTCCCGTTCAGACTTTCCAGCATCATTCTTGTTGCCTGTGATTCCTGATTTGACCCTGGATTGCTTTGACCACCGAGTACTGCCTTGCCCTCCTGATTCTGATTGTGTTTTGTGTATCGCCCTTCGGACTTCCCTCTCTGACTTCTCGTTTTTGGATCCCTTGGCTGTGTGAGTTTGCCGGCACTGACCCTGGACTGTTATTATCAACTTGGATTGTGTTTCTGGATTACTGCATTGTATGCTCTTAACTGTGATCAGTAAAGAAATAGCTAGCTACTCAATCTCGTCTGGTGTTATAATTGAGCTCACCATAGACAATATTGGCAGCTTTACACGCCAACCCGCAGACGTCTTTACTGCTCCTCTTGTCTGTTCTAGGATTTTTCACATCTTCTACATTTTCAAGTCTTTGAACAAATTCTACAACTATTAAAATGCCTCCAAGAGGGAAAAGAGCTAATAAATCAGAAGCGAACGAGGATGTTGAAGGAGAAGAGGATTATATTTCAGCGGCGCAAGTAACAGAGATGTTGAGTCAGCAGAAGCAGATGTACAACGCACTGTTGAGCCAACAACAAGACAACTTCAAAGGTTTTGTGCAACTACTTATGGAGACAAATAACAAGAGATTCAACGACATGACCAGAGAAATACAGGAGATAAAAACGAGTTTGCAGTTTACCCAGCGAGATGTGGATGTGATTAAAGCAGCCATGGGTGAACAGAAAATACAAACCAAGGAAACAAGGGATGATGTCTACAAAACTTGTGAGAGTCTAATAGCCATAACGGATAAAATGGAGCATTTGGAAGTACAGTCCAAG
>NW_018128004.1:1074288-1075824 GCF_001952655.1 Monopterus albus | reverse complement strand
AAAAAATAGTACTAGAATTGATGAGTTTAAACATAAATATAAAGGTATGTGTTAATCAAGATCTATGCAAGAACAGGTTTAATGATTAATTAGATGGAACATTGTGGGTGTGGTGTATGAATGTTAACACTTTGTAATAATTCTTTAGTATATTACTTGTGTGGTGTAGAAGATAATTATTTAAGAATGTAATTATGTAAGAATGTTAACACTCTGTTATAATTCTTTAGTATATTACTTGTGTGGTGTAGAAGAGAATTATCTATGTAGAGATATTGCTTGCAAACCAATGATGGTAAGATGATGTCATGGGGTAGGACTGGATAAGTCTGACTTCTTCCTACTCCATTCAAGCATGTACTAGGTATAAGCAAATTGATATTGGATTAGCATTTGTTGGATATGTGTAAAATTATGTGTGTTGACATATCAACTGTCTTTACATGCTTGAAAGAATAAATCAAATCAAATCAAATCAAATCAAACCCTGACAGCAGGAGGCACATTGGAAAATGGACTCTGAAGTGGACTGTCATGCAGCTAAAATGTGCGACTTGTGTGCATCTATGAAGGACTATAAGTACATATTGTTGTGTCAGTCTACCTGGGACATTTATTTAGCTGTTCTTGACCTTAGGTTTATCATTTTTCTTGAATAAGATTAAAGCTATTAAAAATTTCAGCATCATTACAAATGCCAGCAGTAGGATTTTATGGCCAACCAATCATATTATGATAGTGACATCATCCATCCATCCATTTTCCTCCGCTTATCCGGGACCGGGTCGCAGGGGCAGCAGTCTAAGCAAAGATGCCCAGACTTCTCTCTCTCCAGACACTTCCTCCAGCTCCTCCTGGGGAATGCTGAGGCGTTCCCAGGCCAGCCGAGAGACATAGTCCCTCCAGCATGTCCTGGGTCTTCCCCAGGGCCTCCTCCCGGTGGGACATGCCCGGAACACCTCCCTAGGAAGGCGCCCAGGAGGCATCTGAAGCAGATGCCCGAGCCACCTCAGCTGACTCCTCTCGATGTGGAGGAGCAGCAGTTCTACTCCGAGCTCCTCCCTGGTGACCGAACTCCTCACCCTATCTCTAAGGGTGCGCCCGACCACCCTGCGGAGGAAGCTCATTTCGGCCACCTGTATCCAGGATCTTGTCCTTTCGGTCATGACCCAAAGCTCAGGACCATAGGTGAGAATTGAAACGTAGATCAACCAGTAAATCAAGAGCTTCGCCTTACAGCTCAGCTCCTTCTTCACCACGACGGACAGGTGCATCGACCACATTACTGCAGAAGCTGCACCGATCCGCCTGTCAATCTTCCATTCCATCCTTCCCTTGCTTGTGAACAAGACCCCAAGATATTTGAACTCCTCCACTTGAGGCAGGAACTCTCCACCAACCTAAAGGGAACAAGCCACCCTTTTCCGGCTGAGAACCATAGCCTTGGAGTTGAAGGTGCTGATTCTCATCCCAGCTGCTTCACACTCGGCTGCAAACCGCCCCAGTGCACGCTGGAGGTCCTGGCTTTATAGGACC
>NW_018128004.1:1067575-1074163 GCF_001952655.1 Monopterus albus | reverse complement strand
GGCGCTGCGAGGGACACGGTCGAATGCCTTCTCCAGATCCATGAAACACATGTGGACTGGTTGGGCAAACTCCCATGAACCCTCCGCCACCCTGAAGAGGGTATAGAGCTGGTCCAGTGTTCCACGGCCAGGACGAAAACTGCATTGTTACTCCTGAATCCGAGGTTCGACTATCGGTCGAATTCTCCTCTCCAGTACCCTGGCATAGACTTTCCCGGGGAGGCTGAGGAGTGTGATCCCCCTATAGTTGGAACACACCTTCCTGTCCCCCTTCTTAAAAAGAGGGACCACCACCCCGGTCTGCCAGTCCAGAGGCACTGTCCCCGACCACCATGCGACGTTGCAGAGGCATGTCAACCAAGACAGCCCAACAACATCCAGAGACTTAAGGTACTCAGGGCCCTGAGTACCTACCATAGTGACATCATCATGGGTATATTGTTTTTAGGTTTAATGGCATTATGGGGAAACTGAGTTGATGAATGTTAGATCACATTTCATAATTAATTTATGCAGAAAACCAGGAAATTGCAAACAGTGCCTTTACTTTTTCTTGCGACTGTAAATGTATTTGTAAAACACTACATTTATTGTAATTGTTTCTGGACTCACCTGTGATAAAATTATATCGGTCCTACTGCCCTCATGTTCAGAAGGAATTAGAGCTGATCAATATTCAAAAGCCCTTTTCAAACATGGGAAACACAGAACTGCTGGCTTTATCAATCTGTTAAAGCCATAGTTTTCTGTCATTCAGACATAGGTCAGTTGTATGTTATAAGTGTTGCTCATGACTTCATTCAGACAAAATAATGATGGAGAGAGCCACAATACATATGCAGTATTTGCCATACACACAAGACTGTCATAAGCTTGTGCATGCATATCTTTTAATGCATCTGTATACAGTTCGGGCTTGTGCCGTGTTGAGTGATACATAAATGTTACTAGGTCTGACCTTGTAAGATTGCTGTTGAAACTTACAACAAAAATGTGACCAGGGTGCTCATTCAGACATGAAGCCGACGCATTCAGATGCTGTCAGATTAATGGAAAGGAGTGCATGTATGAAAGGGGCTAAAAGGCTTTGCAGAGATGCAGCAAACCAAATAGATGTAGTCCCTCTTTCCAATGACACTTGACCAATAGATGGGATATCAAACACTGGAGAGATATTTCTGTGATTTGAATGCAAAATGACAGCAGGCTATTTTCAGAGGGACTAAACTTTGGGAGCTTGAATTTTAATTTAGAGCTCATTCTACCTGTGATGGAGAATTCAGTAATGTGAGCAAGATGCTTTTTGACACCTGCACACACACTCATAGTTCCGGGGATCCCAGTAACAATAGGCAGAGTTCTCCATGTCCCTTGCGGGTGTTGTCATTCAATTTAGCACTGCGCAGCTTTGTGAATCACATTCTGGTATACCTGAAGGACTAGCACTGAAATGGTAATGGAAACTGTAAATGCTGAGAACAACCTGAAAATTGTACTTTTTAAACATCAACAAAGCATACAACTTTATTGCACTGCAAGGACACAATCCCTGGTGGTTTATTACTTATTTGCAGAGTTCATAAAGTAACAACTATCACATTGCTTCTCAGACTAGTTTTGAACTTTGGCTCATGGGATGCATCTCATTTTTAGATTCTGAAACAAATCTTATTAAAGCACTCTGTATACAGAAAGCACTATCAATCTTGTTTTTCTTTGTGTCATTTGTTATAAAAGGAGGACAACGTGAGCTAATGAATGGGATACACTACAGTTTTTGCAGGAAAAGAACTGCAGCACAACAGGAATCACATTCTACAGTGCCATTTTTATTCTTTAAAAATATGATGGAGTAAAATTAAGCACATGGTGGCAGTATTCACAGCAAACCATCTCACTACAGGGCCACTAGTCCATTTTGTACCTTGACAACAGTGCAGTGCTCAAAGCTCTCCCACTACATCTGTGGTCTTAGTGACTTAAAAAAGAGACATTAAGTGGCTAGAATACTGTCAGTGGGAAAGGCTTCAGCAGAACTATATTAGATGGTTTTTGTTCTTAGCAGGCAACTGCTAAGTGTTTATATCTGATTTGCATGGGTTTGTTTAATCTCTGTGCCAAGTTCAGTTTATAAACCCAAATACCATAACCCCTAACAAGAATATTTCAAAGCATTATCTACTCTGCTGCCAGTTGTAAGAGCACAGAGTCAAATGTCTTGTTCTGTGATGAGAGTAGGGTGAATGTGGATAATAACATGCCTGCAGGCTAACATCAATGTTTTGATGATATACAGTATTTATTGATGGCATATGGCAGTTGTGCTTGCTGCCGGTGGGCCCAGATGAGGTATGGGGAACAGAGTAATTGTTTTCTTAATGGCATAAGACAGAAGAGGAATGGTCAACATGTTGACATGAGGACAATCTTGAGTATCATGACATCTGAGCTTAGGTGTCGTATGGTTAGAATGACAGCAGATTTTCTGGTTGGGTACCAGTGTAACCGGGAGCTAATTGTATTTACACCTGTGCTCCCTCAGCCTATAGGCACACATTTTAGTTCCTGACAATAGTAGTACAGAGAAATGCACCGTGGTGGACGTGTAACCTCTGTTATATATGGATTAAGTCTCTACACATAGTGGATTAGAGATAAATTAATTCATTCACCTTACCATATTTCTTCAGTCTTTGCTCTCTACAGAAATAAGGCCATGGCTCCACATATCATTTCTCACATTGTCACCCAACTCACTTCATCCTTTGCCTGCTCTGTAGCTCATAGGCCAGTATCATCTTTTAGACTTTGTGAATGTTCCAGTTTACCCTTAAGTCTTATAATGAACAGAACACTCTAAGCTGTGGTTTTATCAAGACTAACAGACCGTGTTGTAGATGTTCCTCAAACATATGACTAAATAAATCTAAATAACTGTCTGCAGGTACAACAATCACATTAAGATTTCTCTGTCTCCTAAACTATAAAACTGACCTTGTTAGAATATTCACTTTTATTTTTACTTACTATTATTGAAATTCTCCAAATATATGCACAAGAGTTTATTTTTAGCAATGCTAGTGGCAGGTTCTAGTGACAGCAGTTGGATTTAATCCAACTGCAACAGCTCTTCCTCCCTTACCCCTGTTGTTTTCTGGCTGCATCCACCTAGCCAGACACCTGCACTTCAAAGACTGATGTAGGTGACTATCAGCATCCATTCATTCCACAGTGAGTCAGCACAGATAACCAGATGACCATCACACTGAAGCCCCAGACCCACTTAACCTGACTCCCATTAACCCAGACACTGGCTCAGCGAGAGAGAGAATAAGAGATCACAATCATTACCCTCTATCAGTGATATCTTCATCTCCTATCACTCATGTCTGGCCAGGCTGGGAAATATCACTTGCTCTCTCTGTCTCTCTCACTTTGTGTCTAACCTCAGCATGACTCTCTAAAATCAGGCCAGGTGGTCGGGTGAAGGCCATTACGCTGGGCCAAGTTCTGAAATTGCCCTGCCTCCCTCATTCCTCCATATCAGCAGTAAACTGTTGTCAGCCAAATCCTCATCTTTGCCTGTGTTACAGCTATCTTTTGTGTTGTTGTTGTGACTGTGTGTGTGTCTGTGGTGTGACTTGTGGGTATTAGAAGATTGATACTAGATAGGTAAAGCTATACACCATTACTGCAAAAGAGGTCTGGCTATTCTGTGTGCATCTGTGTGAATATGCAAGACTAATGGGACTGTCTCATCTGTAAAAAAAAAAACTTGCAGCATCAAAATAATTTACATGCTGTTATAGTCACATGCATATACGGTAAGTGTTATGACTGAACTGAAAAAAAGAATGTCAGAATGTTTTTTAAGGTCAGCCAGCCCTTGCAACTGGGGCATTATATGTCTTTATACTGTGAAGCGATAATTCTCTTCTTCTGCTCATCAGTGACCCCACCAAGCTAAGAAAGTTCAGTGCTAATGAACAGGCAGATGGCAGCACTTGTTGACTTAGTGTACAAATTGCTTGACGTTTGACCCACTCAGCAAGTGACAGAGGGAGTGCAAATGAAGGTTGCTGAGTCCCACTTGTGTCCTCAATTCCATCCACAAGTATAGGTGGAGTGACTTATGGAAAGGTACATATCAATTACCTTATTTGCATCCACTTTTCTCTCACTTGCATCTTTTCCTTGAGTCTTAGACCCTCCCGCATAAGATACAAAAAGAAATGCAAGGAAAAATATGAGGAGAGGAAACACATTGTAAGAGATCTGATGCTCTCTCTTCCAATCCGCCATCTGAATCACTAACTGATTACTGATGAAGGGCATGCTGGCCCTTAAAACACTGTAAAGGACTGTCTTATGTCTTCATTCATGTCTCCTCCAAGCAGCCTTCTTGTTCCTCTCTCTCTCTCATTTTTTATACTGCTTAGTCCCAAACGGGGTTGCGGGGGGCTGGAGCCAATTTCAGTAGATTCTGAGAAAATAATGCCCTGTATAGGTTTCCAGTCAAACTTAATTACTACTGATCCGCACTACGCAAAAGCATCAACGTGTACTTATGCAACAAAGGGGTTTATGGTAAGTGTAGGTCACTGATGGTCACAGATGGCCCAACGTGCAGACCTCCCAAATCTCAACTGCATGTTGTGCAGAGCTGCATGTCCTGCATGACAGAGCCAACTCGTAATTGGTCCACTAGTGGGTACTCACAACTCTGAAAATGTTGGAGCAAATTTCCAAATTGGCATGACTTGGCTAGATTGACCACCTATTCTCAGTCTAAATGGTTACATTCTCAGCTGATGAGAAAACTTAATAAGATGGCATAATACCAGTCCCAGGACAAAAATGATAACAGCTCTGGGTCTGGCTCAAAATTGGTGCCATTGCAGTTTCCTGACTTCTTCTATGTTTTCTGTACTTAGTCAAGGCGTTAATATTCCCACAAGTATAAAAGCAACCGACAGATGCATATGTTCACATACATGCAGAGAAATATAAATCTAGCTTTAGTCACAAGTCTAGAGACAGACAACCGCTCATACCTACAGGCAAGTTGGAGTGACCACTTAACCCAAGCACCAGGTGAAAAGCTACACAGGTGCCGGGAGCAGGCTGGCAGGTTCAAACCCAGCACCTTCTTGCTGTGAGACAGTTCCAAGCACTGCACACCATCTGGCAGCATTTATAAAGAAGAAACACTATAGTATGTACAATATGGATTTATAAACAGAAAGCAGATAAATAGTGACTGTTCCAAAAAGCATCACTTCTTCTACAAAGCTCAAATGTAATACCTTCATATGCATTTAATCACCACAACAAGCTCTCATGGATAGAACTGAAGAACTGGTTAATATCACTGGATTAAAATTACAGTCTAACAGTCTATTACCTGCATTTTTCATTTGAGTGTTCAAATGCTATATTAATTTTGTGTGCTTCAAACCGTTTGCTCACTCTGGCCTGTACTGCACAGTGTTCCAACTGTAAATCACCACTTAACCACTGTGACACATAGATTTATTACAATCAACTGTCAGTTGGACTGGCATGAATTTCAGTGATGATTTGGAACATATTAACATCAGTATTTAAATGAAAAAGAGTGACACAAACATATTTCTGAGCACTTAAAAATCAATATAAGACAGCTGCATATGATGCTACCTATTTAAATTGATGATATATAATGTTGGTGTGCTATATGGATTTGTAGGCAGGCAGCACACTTGTATTTCTGTTGAAACAATGGTCTTCTGGGCATTTTTCTTCTCAGACATGGTTATAGCCAAGTTTATTCTGTGTTGGTAACACGAACACTGCATGTGGCCTTGATGCCCAGTTAACCGTATTACAATCCTATCTATATACTTAGAGCTGACTACTGTTGGTATTTTCTCCAACGCTTGGCTGCATGTAAAAGTAACCTGTTCCATGCAGCGATCTTTTCACTCTCGTACTGCATGCAGGTAGGATAACAACAACAGCAACATTATCTATAAGGCTCTATGCCTTAAAGGGGAAGGCCTGGCCTATAACAACAGCCTCCATTTGTGAACCAGATGCTTCTGTGGATACCTTCTCTGCCATAACTCGCTAGCTTTAGTCATCAAAACAGAGCAATAACACATCTGCCTCCCTGGCCTTGTGGGAGAATCTTGGCTCATAAACACTTTGACCTTTGACCTTGACCTCATGCAATGACAAGGTGCACCCATGTAGGAAGCAGGTTCACAGGTAGGCCATCCCATGGTTTTGCTGGTGCTGAGTAAAATTATTGGTCAGGTATTTATTGAGCCCTGCTGCTGCTACAGATGACAAGTTGTTTCTTTATGTTGTCAGTGCATTTAATGTATTCATTGCCATTGGGATGAACAGAGAATTTCAAGACACAGTATGTAACAAAACATGCTTCTGAAAAGAGGTGCCAATCCTACTTTTAACAGCAAAGACTCGTGCTTGTATTTTCTAATCTCCACAAACTGGACATCATGACATAACGAAGTACTACAGACTACTGATAACAAAACAGTAGTTTCTGCCAAAACCCACAGTGCTGCTAGCATTTTCCTGCTG
>NW_018128004.1:1062698-1067563 GCF_001952655.1 Monopterus albus | reverse complement strand
GTTTCTACATTAAGAGCAAAACTCTGATCTTATCTTGGAATCCTACATTATTTAGGTGCATTGAGGCAATGAGGCATCAATGTCCTGCAGTCAAACGACCATGGGAACTGTTAGGAAGGACAAAATGTGCTTTGAAACACTGCTAGCTATCTCAAACAACATTTATGAGGACTAATCTATGAGGGAGTAGTTCACCGGCAGAGAGGCAAAGACTAAAACACAGAGAAACTCCTCACATGTTAAATGCACATACACAGGACACCGACTGTGCTAATCAGTGGAAGCCTTCTTATTCCATGTCTTATTACCTCTCAGACTTTTTGCCTCTGCACAGAAGCTCTCATGGGGAGTGATATAATAAAACAATTACTTATGATTCATTTATTTTTCTAGAAAACGTCTATGTCCCCCTTTGCACATCACCACTGCAATATACCTGGGAGAAAATAGCTTTCTGGACAAAACACAGTGCAGAGAGAGATTAAGTGCAGAAGAAACATCCTGAAAGACAAAGAAAGCAGCAGCTTATTTTCTCTTACTTAAATTCTTTTCATGATAACAAGTAGGATGCTGCATGGGGGGTGAGGGGTTAGGTTAATTCCAAAGCAAACACATTTAAAGAATGTTCTTGTCAAGATCTTCAAATTCCTCAATGCACCTAAATTACACTAGAAATAAGTTCAATTATCACACTCTACTGAAGGATTTGGGTTCACTCATTAAAAAAATGAATTTAAGAGAGCTGATATAAAAATAAATGACCAAATTAATGATAATTAAGGTGACTATTTTATTTTAAGATTTTATGATGTGAGAGCTACAGTATGCATGGTGATCTCTGAGAAACATACAGTGCAATCACCTGCCTAGTTTACACTTTAAGAACCCTCCCAGTCTCCTCCACATCCTCCAGTTAGATCACATCATCCAGCAGAAACACCTTCAGTCAACAACCCACCTGTACACGGCGTGCATGCATAGACAACTGACTACATGGATTAAAGCACAGTTGAATATAATGCAACAATGAAATCTGTCCAATTACAGAACCCAATACCAAAACTTAGATAGATATCAACACAACATCTGTGCAATATTATAGGGGGAAAGGAGAGAGATAATAATGGGCTTTGAGCTGTAGAGGCAATAAGAACCTTTTCTGTTTTTATATGTGGTGAGTTTTATGGACCAGATGGATTCCTCTTGTCCTAAAGGACTGAGAGGCCTGTTGGTTTTCATTTCATTCTCTAATAATTAATTAGAGACAATTAAGTGGGCAGTAAGTGACCCGAGCAGGTGATCAAACACTGAACAGGGTAATAATAGTAGAATATACATCACAGGCACTAAATGTGCAGGTTTTTCCACTGGTGTTTCAAATAATAGGACATTAAATCAAGCTTTCATACCTTAGAGTATGTCTGCACCTGACTGTAATGACATCTTTATCTATGTATACATCATTTAAGCACAGCTGTTTTGTTTCTGCCCACCTCCTTGTCGAATGCTAGCACCACGAACTAAAACATATTCTTCTACAAGCTGTAACATGTAATAAATGAAAGAAAAAATTTCAAAGTCCCAAATTGAACCCAGAGGAAAACTACTGCTCAGAACTGTCTTTCCTTGGTCTCCTGAGAAGTAAAGTACATTCTTGTTTTGAATGTACAGTAGTCAGATTTTTTTTCCTAAACACCCCCTTGGGAGAAATATGGGGCAACAGGTTTAATCAACTTAAGAAAAATTACCCCAGGAACTGCAGAAGCAAAACAAACAATGGCGTTACTTGGGATATGCATTAAAATTGCTGGCTTACCTACTGGGAGTAACTTGAGGCTCAGTGTCTTGCCAAAGTAAACACTCTAACACCGGGTTGCCCAATACGTTGATCATGATTAAACGTGATTAAAAGTCGATCGCAAAGGTAGTGTCGGTAGATCTCGTGTCAATCTTCTTCTGTAGTTAGAGACTACTGTAGAAATCCTCCAGTCTGGCCATAGCATTTGTCTCTTTCATATATGATATTTGTCTTTACAATAAAGTAGAGAAAAATGTTTTGACATGTGTAAGCATCCCCTACACATCTGTGGTGTTACATCCTCATGGGCAGGGTGTTGTCTCTGTCTCTACAATAACCTCTCCCCTCTGACCAAACCAACACTTTCAGATATTGCCCTTCATGAGTGGTCTGCCCTTCTCGAAGATCTCTGCTCCATATTCACAAACTGTGAACCTACAGTATGTAAAACTGTTTCAACCACTGTCTAAATGTGTTTCATAAGCAGTGGAATGGTGCATTACCAGATTACTGGAATTTAGAAGACAGTTTATTGTGATTTCTAATGTTAACTGGCTTCGATGTTTTTCATGTAAGACCATGAGGCAGCAGCATAGTGCTTGTTGCATGGTCAAACAGCTTTGGACAGCCCATCCCCCACATGTTTAAGATGACGGATTAGAGATGCTCCATTCGGCAGTTTCTGTAACTTAACAAAACAAGGAGTCCCACGAGCAAGCTACCTCACTCTGTGACTAACTGTGCAGCCAAGAGAAGGCACCATAAGCAAGATCTGACCTCTCCCTCAAGCACTCATTTTTCATTCATTACACAACAGTTTCAACAGTATGCAACATTATGAATGCTTTCCAAGGGAGATAACGCATTACATCTCACCCCTCTCCAATGGCTTACTATTCAACCTGGCCATTTGGAACAGCTACAAACTATACACCTATAATGACTTTTTGCTTTCCAACTAGTTGCACATGAAGCCAGTTCTTTACAGAGTTTACACAGTGGGCTTACAGCAAAACATTAGAAAAGCCGTATAACCCTTTTTGCTCACCAAGACTTACTCAGAGTGTCACTGGATCAGCTGAACTTACTTGCATATAAACATATGAATTACAGCTGCATGATTATGGCAAAAATCAATCATCATGATTATTTTTGGTCAGTATTAAGATCACAACTACTCAACACGATTAGTCTTAATTTTGGAAACATTTTGCATTTACTGAACTTAAAAAAAAGTCTTTTAACAGTGTTTATTTAATTTTATAATTCAACTGAAGAACAAACAGCAAACATATTCCATCTATCTAATTGCGATTGACAGTTCAGAGGAAAGCATGGTTACATTTATTTTACAAATAAAACTATACTACTTTAGGTTAACAGCTTCGCCTGTCATAACCTAAAAACAAACAAACAAAACATACAGACAGCTGAGCTCACCATGACACAGCCATATCCATCTCCCTTCCTTTCTTCTAGCATTAAAGCTACATACAGCTTGTTCATTACAAACTTAACAAGCTTGCTATGGTTAACACAAACCGGTGGCGCATGAAATACTGAGAGAAAAACTGAAATGATCACTTCTCTGCAAGTTTATGCTTGTTTAGTGGGGGCTTGATAGATTACTCTTATTGACTTTTTACTTGTAGAGGTTTTTTATTGAATGTATAGTAACAAGCACAGGTGATGTCAACTTGAGTAATGTTTACTGCTGATGTGAGCAAAACATGCTCACACTAGGTGGGCTGGACTTATAACACAAGGCAAACTGAGAGCATCCTAGTGAAACAGAGTGCTGCACAACAATAGTTTAAGCACCTTTATTTTGATTTTATAACTGTTGGAAGCCCAAATCCATACTGTACAACAGAGAGAGATTTTAGCATGTATTTGAGCTGAAAGTCATGATTTTCATTTCATAATGTCAAAGCAACTTATTCTTTTATCCAGTTAGATCATAGACAGGTGCCTTCCTCAAAAAAATCTTCAGCGCAACCACCATCCTGCCCTGAGTAATGAAAATGTGAGCCAGTGGAAAGCTCATCGTTTTTATTCTGTACATCCCATAAGAGACTACACCAGGCTTCCTTTCTAATTCTTGAATGACAGAAGCCTCCATACTAGACCCATTATGTCATGAATTTTCAGGACAGAAAAGGTTGTGATCACTTCTCCAGCTCTAAATACACATATGCTAATTCAAAGAATACAGATGTTACTGCAGCAACAGGAATGCACCTTCTCTGTAACAAACCATAGTTTATGGCCAGAGAGGAAAAGGGCAAGGTCCTAGAGGAAACTGGCTGGATTACACAGCCCTTTGAATAGATAACAATTTCCATGTGTGTTTGTCTCTATATGATCTCAGCAGAGCCTGGGAGTAAATGAGATCCAGCAGTGACTTTTCACTACAGCAATGTTGGGGCTTCCCCAGGAGAGGAATTAAGAACTAGTGGTAAGAAGACAGAGATGAGAGGAAGGGTGAATGAAGAAAGAGGCTATGCTGATCAGTTTCTAACTTTGTTCTGTCGACAGGAATAGGCAGCCTTTAAACCAAGTCCACATTTTAGCCTTGGATCATCAGTCTTGGTTTTCCTAGAGTCAGTCTATCTTCAGGTCCCTTCATCCATTTTGAAGATCCAACAGCCCAAGCCAGATGTGTACAGATGCAGAAAGCAAAAGAGAATATACATGTAAATACATGTATAAAATGTAATTTGGATGTAATTAGTTTCACCTGGGACCATTGGAAGACATCTGTTCCAGTATCCTGTTCAGTAATGATTCTTTTCTTCCACAGCAAACTCTTTGAGAGAGGTTAAAGGTCACACTGCATTTTAGACAAACAGAACAGACAAACAGAAGTTAAGTTCGGTGCTTGGCACAACCTGGATTTCTATACAACCACATGCTGTCTCTTTTGAATATGACATACACTAGTCATGAAAGTCCTCCAGTTTTTCATTATGAATTAAATGTAAATTACACCCATGTGATGTAGACAAAATTCATCACAGGCTAGATAGGACTTAGAGGGATTATTTAATAAAAAATGTTTCCTGCT
>NW_018128004.1:1047723-1062687 GCF_001952655.1 Monopterus albus | reverse complement strand
CATCCCATTTCCCATTAGGAACCAGATGCGCAGCACTTAAAGCTTTTTCAAATGTATTATGTTTGATTCTCTTTACCTCCAGCTCTGGTAAAATAAAGTTACATGCTGTCCATATGGATCAGAATCACAATCAGCTTTATAGGCCAGATGTGTTGGACACACGAGGAATTTGACTCTGGTACAGTGGTTCTCAATGTGTACGTACATATCAACAAGCAACGGATCTGTATGTGTACAATGTATATTTACAGGTATTGTACTGAGGGTTATTGAACAGACATACTCTCGTGGGTTAGGTGTTAATCAGAGTGATGGCCCTCAGCAAGAAACTGTCCTTGTGCCTGGTTATCTTGGCGTACAGTGACCTGTAACACCTTCCAGAGAGGAGGAGTTCAAACAGATTGTGTCCGGGGTGTGAGGGGTCTGCAGTGATCCTCTCCACCCTCCTTTTGACCTGTGAGGTGTACAGGTGGAGGGCAGGTCTGCACCAGTGACCTTTTCTGCAGTCCTGACTGTCCGCTGAAGTCTGTATTTGTCCTGTTTGGTTGCTGAGCCAAACCAGACAGTGATGGAGGTGCAGAGAACAGACTCAATGATTCCTCTGTAGAACTGTATCAGCAGCTCCTGGGGCAGGGCAAACTTCCTGAGCTGGCGCAGGAAGTACATCCTCTGCTGTACCTTCTTGGTGATGGTCCTGATGTTGGACGTCCACTTCAGGTCCTGGGAGACAGTAGAGCCCAGGAACTTGAAGGACTTTACTGCCGATACAGGTCTGCCAAGTATGGTGAGGGTGGGTAAGGTTTTGAGCGTGTTCAGCTCCAGGTTGTTGCGACTACATCATAGGACTGGCTGCATACGTATGAGCTGCCTCGTCCACAGTGCACTGGGGTCATGTTTAATGAAACAAACATCACCCTGCCCACCAGCAAGGTGTTGCCATGTTCTCACACTGGAGTTGGACTCAGATGATTGCTGCCAGGCTGGCGGTGAGTAAGCTGAGAAAGAAGTATGTCTCAGATAGCCCAAAGAAGAGCACAGCATCAGCTCACAGATCAATGGGCATTGTGAACCAGAGAGAAAACTAGCCTGCTGTGATACACACTGAACCAGACTCACTCAACCTCTCCTACCTGTGGAACTGACTCATGTAAGAAGGACTGCATGAGGTGTTACTGCCTCAAATGGGCAACATTTCAGACAGTCTGGTCTCAATCACAGCTGTAGCTAACATCACAATGAATGATGAAAGCATTGAAAGAAGGCAGGGAATATGGCAAAAGGAGAGACGCCAAATAAAAGTACAGCAAGGCTCTTTCCCCTAGTGATTTTGTTTGGTTTGCTTTGTTTGGTGAAGGATCTGGCCAAACTAGGCCTTTTCATAAAAAATGAACAATGATTAGTAAGTTCTTTCCAAATTTAGAAAATAGTTGTGAGAAACTTTAAATGATGATAGAATTTGACATGGGTCTAGATTTCCTTGTTCAGTAAGATGCTTAAACCATTTTCATATACTAATTTGTTTTTTTTTTTTTTTTTTGTAATGAATGAGAAAAATTGCTTTCAAATGGGAACAGGTAGGTTATTGAGAAAAAATATATGATTTGTTGGTGTAATTTCACAACTTAATTGCCACAATGAAGAGTTACATAATCAAATACACTACTAAACGCAGCACTACCTAGAAGGTTCTGACAGTTAAAAGACCAATAGGGGCAGAACATTTGCCATCTAACACTGAAAGGAGAACTGGTCATTTGAACACTAAATTAAAACTTATTATTATCATAGATTATTGCCCTGTTCTTTAATGGGAGAGAACCTCACCAATCTTTGTATCACTCAGTCTATTCAGATTAGCTGCTTTTACACTGCCTGTTGTACTGTAGGTGGGATTATTGGGACAACTTTCTGCCAAGCTGTTCTATACAAAAGCTAGTATGGGGATTAGTGTTTACCATCCTTTATTTAACCACAAGAGGTATTAAAATTGCTGCAACCATTCTACCTTGGCCTCTCTGTAAAAGGGGAGAGACAGTTTGGGGGGCTGTGGGTTGAGATGGTTTTGATTTTTTTATTTATTTTATTTTATTTTACTAGGAGGTCCCATTGAGATTAAATCTTTTTTAAGGGAGACCTAGCCAAGGTCGCAGCTATACATACTGACAACATATTAAAATTCAACACATACAACATGATATCCAATAAATCCATTTACAAGATAAAACAGTGGGCTCTCTAAAAAAAAAAGCTACATGTCTCCTTCACCACCTTCTTTGTGATATCCTTAAATTCTCCAGCGATATGAAACTAAATTTAGATCTTTCATGACTAAGGTGCATAGTAGAAAAAAAGCATTTTTCCCCAGCTCTGTAAAAAGTCAAGGTACATTAAGAAGTAAGTACCTGGAAGGGAGCAGCTGGTGTTTCTGTGACATGGATTGAAATTTTAAAATTGCTTGCAAGAAACAGAATTTGTGACCATAATCATTACATGCTGTACACTACGCACAACAATTTTGAATCCGACTCATGTTGTAACTGTTCAGGATGCTGGTATCCATGTAGAATAAACTCATTATGTGGGCTTTTTTTAGTTCCAGTTCAGTGTAAATAGGCAAAGATTGGCCAGTTTAATGCCAATACAGTAGAATCTCTTTGTAAGAAAGGCTATGTTGTGGACAGTCTACATCTATCTTATTTATTAATCACATTGATAAGACTATGGATAACATTAATATAATGCTAATTCATTCAGACACTAATGTTCATATTTGATGCATTATGTTAACATGTTGTCTCACTCTGTGTAATCCAGTCATGTGTGCTCATCTAAAATAATGAGGTGCCTTGTTATTTCTGCTGAAGTAAGCCAAATGTTCCAAGCCAATATTAAATAAGGCAGGAGCAGCTTGTTTCCCACAGGATGAAGCTAGGGAGAGACATATTAACTCAAGGTCAAAGTTTATACAGTGTGCAAGTTATTTTCATTATGCCTCCCTTCCTTTGAGGAGGTACTGGGAACAGGAGTGAATTATGAATCATATCAAAAACAGATAGACAGTAGCTACAACTGAAGCTTGTTTTGGGATGAATTCAAGTTTTCAAAGACAGGAATAAAAGAGATAAAAACAAATGTATGCATTAAGTATAAATGGATAGAGAGGCGATACAGACTTTCTCTGCATCATGCGTCTGGCTTAAGCAACAAAAGAGTCAATACTGCCAAGACTACTTGATCTAAATCATCTAGTACAAAACTGCCTTAACGCAGATATTTTACTCTTAATGTTTAACAGAACAACAACATAGGAAATATTGTGGAGTACGATGTAGAACATAATGACACCTGTAAAAATGCAGAAACATACATGTAAAATTAAAATCCTGTCTATTAATCTGTTGCACTATAGGGCACGCTGACAGCTCCCAACACACCTGCCTCATGTAACAGCAATCACATTGCTCATGGTTTAAACTCTCAACTCACTTTCTCTTTATTTCAAATTAAGACCAGTCTGCTATTCAAGAACGCATCCAGGACCAATAAATCAATCCTCAAACTACCTCCAAAGAGCCAAATTACTTAGATGAAAATGAAAGGCCCTGTTTTTTTATACTTTTGTCACTAGCTATTAGGCAGTACAAATGCATATGTGATGCTGATGCAATGCTGGGCAGGATGGATATGCATAAGTGATAACCTTACGCCTGTGATGACAGCAAAACCTAACTAAAATCCAACAAAAGCAACTTGAATTGCAAGAAGAGCTCTGCAGATTTTAACGGGGTTTAAGTTCAAATGACTAATTTCCATTTTAATGTCAAATTAAATGCCATATACTCTGGTTCCACTGGTCTTTTAACAGTTTAAGGACTTGTTACTCTGACAGAAGTTCCAGATGCCTTTGAAATCAGGTTTGAAGAACTGCCAGCAATGTGGATAACTTGGTAATCCATGTACAAAGAAGAGGCCTAGAGCCACTTTCCTGTTGACACTCGAAGTGTTGACAGCTGTGGGTTTTGACTGTCTCCATTGTGGTCATCTCAGTCATCTCTCAGTAGCAATATGAGAAGAGAAAATGAGAAGACCGACTACAGTAGATGCCTGCTGCATGTCTCTGCAGTAAAGGTAGGTGAAGAACACATCAGCTGTGGAGGGGGAGGAAGAGCAAGATGATGGGAGTTGAGGAAAGAAGTGTGACAGGTGGTGCAACACTGCCCCCATGTGAGAAGATATAGAAGGTTAAGAGTGTACATTGTAACTTGTCCTCTCTTACCCTCGCCTGGCAGCCATGTCTGTCTGTCAGCACAGAGCCATTACCTCCTCCTTGTTTGACACCTGCTACAGGGAGTTATGCCCTTTTATGAGTAAGGCTTTATGTGGCTTTCAGCCTTGATCCCTTGTCAAGCTTAAATCCCCATTTCTCCAACCTTTGACATATTCCCTCCTTGTTTACGGTGAGGAACCCTCTGCCAGTAACTTTAATGTCAGTCAGCAAAATGAAAGCAGTAGTGGTGCCAGGAGTCTGTCACAGTGAGAGTCAGGGAGAAGAGACAGAGCTAGCACATTACTGTAGAGCTGACCCACAGATAGATTTGCTGCCAAAAGAGTTACTGTACATGTGACGACAGGGAGTAGATGGATGTCTTTGTGGAGAGGGGAGAGTAATAGAAAAGAAGTTCTTAAGATCATTCATGTTATTCAGATCCTGATTACCGTTCTTGTAGCATGTTTACTAGCTTTTTTGAAAAGGACAACCATGACAAATAGAGGCCTTTCCATACAGACAGAACACAGTGAGGAAAAGGTCTGAAAGGCTGACAAGGTTTGAAATGCATGTAAAAGGGTTTACAACACTGATACTATTTTTTTTTAAAAATCAATCATGCGTGGTGACATTATGGAAACAGACTGCAACAGGGAAACCAACTGATCCAAATTAGACAAACCCAAAGTGTTTGCATTGCAAAAACTATTCCTGTCAGAGGGGAGCATTAAAAAAATGCTTAGCATGGAGGCTCCAGCCAAGAACTGATCAAAAAGTAGTATCAGACATAAGCACAGGATGTCAAAGATTCTTGTGCCAGTGATGTTGCACTGTATGTGTAATGTTCTGCAACCTTTACACAATGTTTTAATCTTAAGAATTTAATTAAATTTTCCTCTGGCAGTAATAGTAATGTGCACTGTACACCACACCTGGTAGAAAATAGTGCTAACATCTCCAGAGGACTTGCAGTTTAAATTTGACCCAGGCCACACATATGAAGATAATATTTGCATTATAGTGTACAGCTACACTACTAAAGTTAGAGCTAGTACTTGCCTATGTGCACCATGCAATTAAATGTTCTGTGATGGATTAAATAGGCATTACAGTAATTAAAGCATTTTCTGACAGTAGCAAGTGAACCTTCCCATTAGAGTGAAAGGTACAAGTAAAGCTTTATCAAAGTTTTCACTGAATTACTATTGAATTTAAAATGTTTTAATTTAAAATTACCACTGATCACAGGGGCACTTTTACAACAGTGGATGTGTGAATATAGTAATTAATTCATCAAACAAGAAAAATGACAAGTGTGCAGTACACATCTCAGTTGACAAGGGCTTGTTGTAAATTATTCATTTACAGCCTTGAAAATGTTGCATGTCAAAACATTTCATGCAGTCATTTTTTAGCAGCTGGTTGGGCAACACAAAATGCACCATATTAACGTACTTTTTTTGCATAGAACTATCACCATCACACTGTGTCCAAAAGGGTAATTGTTCATGATCATGTGATCACACTAAGCACACCTCTCCCTACTGTCTAGCAAATGCTATTCTAACAGGAGAGTGGGAGAAATAAAAGTAAGCACCTCTTTTGCCTTGTTCAGCACGACGGCAGCTTTGTTCTTAAAATAGTCAGCCTTGTGATTTAAATTCAGACTGGAGTATTGAGAGCAATGAGACAAGATCAAAGAGGTCTCTTTAGACTCACAGTACTGCAGAAGAAAGAGGAAGCAAGAGAAAATACAAGCCTCACTGGATCACACAAGGAAATTGTTCTCTGCACACTTCTAGCAAATCATATTAGATACAGTCACTGTGGAAACCAGAGAGGATAATCTTCAATGTGCTCTCTAATGAGAGGGAAAATGTTTGTCTCTTGTGACTGAAGCTCTCGCTGTGCAAATTATAACTAAATCAGTTAATCAGCATGGGCTCTTCACTGATGAAAAGTGGCTGAGGGCTTCAATTAGCACACTAGATTGACACAATCAGGACATGTCATAGGTTTTAAAGGATAATTCCTGTTTAATTCTACCTGGCATACTGTATCTCTCGTATGCCCAGTTAAGACTACATGATCTAGGCCCATTAATAGCCCAAACCGATGGTCGTAAGGCATCAGAACCAAAGCTAGTGTTTAATCTCACAGTATGCATCTGGGACACCTCACAATGTCCTGACAAAAACTCTAGCATGTCATTATTTTTTCTGTTTACGATGAGGTGGGCCAGCACTGACCAACAGGGGCACAAATAGCTCTTCTGTTCACAACATTTTTGGCATATTGAACTGAAGCATATCCATTAAATATCACAGTGTTACAGCTATTGTTAGCATACTGGCTTCCACAATCAGCCTTATGAAGTAGCTGTATACATCAGTACAGTCCTCTGGAGCAAACTTGGCAAATATGCCCAGGCCTCCCATTGTGTGTTGACTAAGTGGAAGCACTGCACAGTACACAGCACATACACAACAGAGTTAGACTGAGTTAATAATAACCTTTTCTGAGCCATTCTTCATTGCTGAGAGATGAGCATGTGGCCAACCCTTGAAGGTTAATTTCGGTTTATTTCAACTTGGCATAAGTGTGGCTATACTGGCTCAATGTGTTGTGCTTTCTTTGCATTCGCTACCATGTTTGTTGAGATTCAAGGAAACAAGAACTCATATACCGGGGCAACCAACACAAGCCTCCAACAGCTTTCTAAATAAACACAATTTGTATCATTTCAACACATCCAGGCCAAGGTGCCATTACAATTTAACCTTGGGTCCAGGAATTTAACCACACTAGTGTGTATTGCTGGTGAGACACATACAATAATGCTGCTCTATACCCAGAGCGGACAAAAGTCTAGGAGGTGAACAAGACACTGGGTCCAATACTGACACTGACAACACCTATGCTTCTTACAGTGTGTGTGCAATAAAACCTCAGTGAGTAAAAAGCCAATAATAAAAAGCCAATTTATCAAAAGAGTTCTAATTTCAGTCTCCCATCCAATGCTGGTATGTAGCAAATAGCAAGTGATTCCAATAGCAAACTTGTTTGGCTAAAACTTTATTTAATTGAACAAGCTAAAACGAGAACTGGCTACCACGAGCAGAAGGAAGCTAACCCGAGTTCATTTAACAGGTCATCAATGTTGTGTAGGTTTGATTCTGCTCTGTCATCAGATACTCTGATCTCGCACGGCCTTGAACTTTATAAAGAGAAAAATAAAACGCACAATAATACAATGCCAACTGAATATAGTGAATAGCAAATACCTAATTTATTACAGTGATGTTCAGTTTTCGGTGATGCTTGCTGGCGTGTCCATGGTAATTCTGAGGAGCTACTTTACTGTTGTTGATGTGGGCTGTAATATGAAAATTTGCTTCTGATGCAGTTTTTCTACAAAATCATCAACAAATCTAACTGAAATGTATAAATAAAAATACAACACAAAACTATAAAATTAAATGTTTATGCTTATGTGCACTTGTTCCTACTTCATGTATTGTATTGTTTACTTAAATCAACATAGTTAATTTAAGTTTGACATGGGCTGTGTGCGATGCATCTTCAGTTGGGGTTTGGTGAATCGATCTGCGTCAAAAGTCCCAAGTCCAGAGAGAGAAAGAGAATTTGACTCTCTCATTGTTTATAATATACATGGATGCAGGTGTCTTACCTAACAATCAGATGTGTAAACTTGTTAAGCCTCAACAATTATCTCAAAATCTAGATGAAAGTGTGCAGTTTGAACAGATGTGTATACACATGAATACACAAACACACTGTTTACAGTAACACCAAAGCTACAGCAATTATGGAGCATTCTCACAAGCCTAATTAAAGCTCTACACCCGTTGTTATATTGTTTTTGTTTTCATGTCTACCATGCAAATTATGCTAATCTGGCAGCTCACTTTGTCAAACAAAGCTGCAGATAAAACTGTTATATGACTGTAGGATGATCCTGTAAAGAGATTTTTTTATTTTGTGGTTCATGGTTTGTGCTTTTTTTACTATCCACTAGTCAACAGTAATCTGCTGATCAGACATAACATGATTACTAAAGCAGCACTGTGGTGCAAATAAAATGAGAATGTTCACCTGTTTTGTTAGAGTCAGCCACTATAAATAACACCCCAAATGGCCACAGGACCTGAAACCTTTGACCTCTGTGCATCAGAGATGCTCCTTTGAGAAATCAGCCTCATAGGCACCCAGCTGACCGAACTATGCACCAGAGGGACGTCAGTGAATCTGTTTTTTGAGGTGATAGGCAACAGCCCTCTGCAGTAATGCTGTATGATATTAGGTCCTCCACACTGAGTGAGATGATTAACAGCAAGCTGTCGGCACTCTGTAATCACAGTATGAAATCGATACCTCGCACCTCAGCCACTTTTCAGTTTGCTTGTCTACCTCTACTTCACACATGTAGTAAACCTAAATGCATAAGGTTAGAAAGAGATGTATGTAGTGTGAAGAAGACAACAACTGGGGCAGATGGGTAGAATCATGAAAAACTGTCTGCATAAGGCAGTTCTTCATGACTTGTGCAAATAGACAGGGCTGTAAACTAAATGGTTTTATACAACACATTGCTGTAGGTCTGTGTAGGTCTCACTAGGCTACTCTCTTGATTTTCAGTCAGGTGAATACAAACTGTTTCACAGTGCACAGCTGGAAACTCATGACTCCTTCTCAACAGCTGTCAATGTGACATAAAGTTGAATACATGACACAGTATACACTACATGCTGTGTACACATTATCCCTGTGCACTGAGTATTATAAGCAGATCATGTAACACATAACGCACAGACAAACCCCTCTGTTTTGAATTTTTGGATGACTGTTTTCCTTCTGTCCTTCCTTTCTCATGTCCGAGTACTCACTGCCACTGTAGTAATGATGACTAACAATATACGTAAGCTGGTTCATAGTTTTTAATTTAGCTATCCTCTAGTCTCCCATGCTCATGCTGTGGTTCCATTTAATAATATTGTAGCACTGGGGACAGAGAGGCACTTGTCAGGGTCCCCAGAATGCCCTGTCTGGACAAGCTATATATAGTTCAGAGTTGGCGGGAATTGTTGTGTTGTATTTGGTGTGCTGTGGTTGTGTGTGTGAATAAAACAGAGAAAAGACAAGCTCTTGTCTCCCGACCCTTCTTGATCCAGCCAACATTACATCGGTGTCAGAAGTGAGATCTCCAGAGATGATGACATTGTTCCAGGAGATTAACAAATTTATCATGTGGCTGGAAGGACGAGTGAGGCTGCAAACCAGAGCACGTCCCAGTAGCCACATCGAGATTGCCTGCCACCCTGCTCTCAGCAAGAGCTCGGCAGTGAGACCATCCAAGCAGGACAGAGGAGCTGCACCGTAGCACAGAAAAAAGACAAGCTCTCGTCTCTCCTTCTTTGCCCAGCTGACATTACAGTATTTTCACTTTGGTTTTGTGAAAACTGCAAGTACAGCCCCAAATCAGAAAAAAGCTGGGATGTATGTAAAATCAAACTCAAAACAGAAAATAGTGATGTGTAAATCATCTGTGACCTGTATTACACTGAAAACTATACAGCAGCACGTTATTTGATGTGATACCTCATCAGTTTTATTCTTTGTTCAAAATAAACACTTTTTGGCTGCCTCTACTAGAAGTAGAAATAGCAGTAATTAAGCAAAAGTTCAATAAGGATGATCTCTTCCCTCATATTCTGCTTGTTCCTTACTGGGCTAATTTGGGCTTTACTCCTGGTCTGTTTCTCTCCATCACATAATCACAGCCTATATTATTCTCAGCATTAATGATTTTCTATCAAAGGAAGAATTATGTTTTATACAACCCCAAATCAGAGAAAGTTGGGACAGCAGTAAAATCCAAATTAAAACAGAAAATAGTGATTTGTAAATCATCTGTGCCCTGTATTATATCGAAAATAATACAGCAGGTCGGAGGCATCTGGGATGGACCATCACACAGTGGAAACGTGCACTGTGGTCAGACCAATCAGTGTTTCAGGTCTTTTTGGAAGGAATGGAGGCCGTGTGCTCTGAACCAAAGACAAAAAGGACCATCCAGGCTTTTACCAGCATCAAGTCCAAAAGCCAGGGTCTGTCATGTTCTGGGGTTGTGTCAGTGCCCTTGGCAAAGGTCACTTACACTTCTGTGATGGCTCCATTAATGTTGAAAATTACACAGAGACTTTGGGAGCAACATATGCTGCCTTCAAGACGACATCTTTCCCCATGCATATTCCAACAAGACAACACAAAACCTCATCCTGCCACATTACCAAGGCCTGGCTGTGGAGGAAAAGGGTGTGAGTGCTGGACTGGTCTGTCTGCAGTCCCAACCTGTCCCCAGTAGAAAATGTGTGGCACATTTTGAAACACAAATTGTGTCAACGAAGACCCAGGACTGTTGTGCACCTTAAGACTAGTTTACAGGAGGAATGGGACAAAATGACACCTGACACATTGAATCACTTGGTGTCCTCAGTCCCTAAACGTCTTTTAGTGTTGTGAAAAGGAACAGAAACATCACACTGTGGTAAATGCTTTACTGTCCCAAATCTTTTTGGAATGTGTTGCAGCATCAGGATTGAAGTGAGCTTTTATTTTGAACAAAGAATAAAACTGATGAGGTGTCACATCAAATAATGTGCTGCTGTGTTGTTTTCAATGTGATACAGGTCACAGATGATTTACACTTCACTATTTTAATTTAATTTTGATTTTCCAAAGCATTCCAACTTCTTCTGATTTGGGGTTGTATGTATGTGTAGTGGTCAAAAAATGGTAGCAGAGCTGGAAAGCTTTCAGATAACCCGTTTTACAGAACATCATTATTTCCTCAACTGACTGTCAAGCTTATTTCACACTGTGTGCTATTATATAGAAACCCAAACTACTGCATTAAAAAATTCTTACTGTCTGTTAAATCCCTGTTGTGTCAATGGTACCCCAGCAGACCACAAAAAGCTTATTTTCTAGTTTGGATTGGGTGGTCAAGAAAGAAAAAATTCAATTATTTTCATAAAGGCTGAGCATATCAGTGCTTAAATGAATCTCATCACACCAGCAACTTTAGCCATCACTATTAATAATATCCACTTTTCATAAAACTGCTGATTTCTTTTATTTATGCTCAGTTGTCTCTGCTGGCTGCCAGCGGAAAGAAGGCCTGCATAATCACCGCTAATAAATTAAGTCCAATAGAACTGTCACATCTCATTTGGACCCATTTGCACATGATTGTGTTTGTTTATATTCAGTCTGCTGGAAAAAAAGAAGCTGCTTTGACTGGCAAATCGCTGGTATTAATGGATTTCACTGCCGTCCCTCTCCAACCTCCCTTCCTCCCTACGCTGCATGAGAAATCAAATGCTTTTTCTCAGTTTCCTCTGGCAGAAACTCAACATGGTGGAGTGATCCTGAGTTGAACACAGCTGTCATATGTGAACACACATCAACAGGGTGTGTGCATGTGTCGCTTTCCTGGATTATTAGAGTGATGCATGTAATAAAAAGCACTTAGCTGCCAGGGGAAAATGATTAGACTGAAGATGATGACAGGCACTGAGCTGAACAATGAATAATGGTGTAAGCATCAGCTTCCAACCACTCCCTTTATTCTCTCACATCTCTGCCATAGACCAGTGTTCATTTTGTCACCTGATTTTGATGTAGTTTTTGATGAAGTGCACTGATTTTAGTAATTAGATTTTTGTTAGTTTTCAGTCAATAAAAACTAAAGATGTTTTAGGCTAGTTTTCCACAGCAATATTTATCTCATTTTTGTCTTGCATTTTTAATATTTTTATTTTATAATTTGTGCACACATGCAGTGTCTATGTCCTTCTGCTCTTCAGAGCAGCAAGTGGTTCCAAGGCTGGATTCACTCACATTTTGACTTTACAATCAGCCAATCAGGTTTGACCTGATCTGTAGACTACTTGATCTAGTAACATAAAACCTATGTTCTTGCAACTTTGTCCTCCATCAGAAGAGATAAGTGTGGAAAACTATCCGTATTCTGAAGTTGTTTTTTGGAAACCTGGTAATGTCTGCCTGACTTTAGCTGATCAGCCAGTCTGCAGCCTGACATCCATCACCTCTGTCTGGTACAGACCTGCACAGGAAACAGGCTGGCGGAAGGCGCTCTCATCAATCAGCAGAATAATGTTGTGATATGTGAGCCCATGTCTCCTGCCTGCCTCCACAAATCACTGCTCTGAAATCTGAAGAGGACAGGATATAAACACCACCTGTAAATCTATGGGTTCAATTATCTGTCTCTTGGTTCTGTCTGTCTTCTTGTTTGACACGCTGCTTGCAAACACATCAACATACACATATGTACATAAAGAACCACATTTCATTTTGTGTGGTTAGTCAAAACTATTTACTGGTGCAGGAAAATGAGCTTTACTTATGTTTAAGATAAATACAGTACATGTCATTCCCACTGGCTATTGTGTGTCTGTAGTACAGGGCATCAAACACTGTTAAGTGAAGGAAGTATAACATTTAATGCTTGACCAAATTCTTATTATTGTTTGCTTAGGTGCTGGTATTAAAAATGTCTGATTTTAATAATGATTTTATTCATTTCTCTTCTGCACTGGACTATATTTAGGCAAAGATTATTTGCACAAATAAATAATGTAATGCCTCACAAGGTGAGGCATGTTTCCTCCTTAACCAACATGACTTCCTTTGATAGCTGACTGTGTCAACATCCTTGCCCTACACTATACGTATATCTTGCTCAGCTTCTACATCTTCCTACGCAACACCTTCCCAGTGCAGCAGGGAAAGACACAGATGAGATTAAAGAGACAAGGAGAAGAAGGAAGAAGCAATTTCCCTTTAAGGAAAACTGTGTTAATGAGCACCGGCCTGAGAGGAGATTCTAATTAGGATGTTAAAAAATCTGCGGCTTGTAAAGCCCTCCAGATGTCCTGTCCTCCATACTTTTCTTGCATCTCGTCTGCCTTGCTGCTTGCCAGGCTGCCACACTGTGTGCAAAATCAATAAATCAATAGCCAATCATTTAGATAAGCAAAAGGATTGCCCATAAGACTTGCAGACTCTGCATCGTTTTACACTGAGTGCCTCTAGGTTGGGGTTAAAGACAAATGTAATAGATCGGTAATTTTGACTTCAGATTGACAACTTGACAGAAACTTGTTTTTGACAGAGCTCAACTAAAACTGCATGCATCTCATTAAACAATGGCATTAAAAACACATGGGATAAAAGAAACATCTAAGGAAAAAGGAACAAGTTATGCACAAAATTCTGGTGCAGTCATTTATTTGAATTCTGTGATCAACACTTCAGGATAAATTTCAGTAACTGTCTGACTACAGTTTATAGACTGCCGTAGTAGTGAGTCCTGAAACCTGGAACCGAGTTAGCATTTTTGCACTTCCAGTTCCCTCGCCATGAGGTCAGTGGGTTTAGTAAATGGGTTTTTGGTTACGCACCTGAAATAAGGTCTTTGGTTAACACAAGGCCAGTACATTTTCACACTTTGTTCTACAGTACAACATCAAATATGTCAGTAAATACCCCACTCATGATTTTTTATACTTTTACATGTCTTAAAAAAGGTGGTTGCTTACAAGTGGCTAAGTGAGACTACAGACACTGGCGGAGATATTAAATGTCATCATGCCAAACGAGATTAATCTACTCAGCAGTCCACCTTTACAGCGTCATTATGTTTCAAAATGCACTTGTAAACTGTTCCGACACATCCATGATCACTAGCTTGATCACGTCACGCTAAGAAGAAAGGATTTTGTAGAAGAGGTAAGCGCTATAAATCAAATTACAGGTTGGAAGCTGTGGTGGTTACGCTGAACTCATGGGACTGTGGTGTAGTTTGTTTATAGCCTAATAGCTTTTTACTTCTGGCTTGAAAAATCAAGTGATGTTCATTTGTGACGATAATCTTGCTGAACAAAATGTGTCATAAACCGTTATTTGTCACAGAGCTTATTTTCCACAATAATCCAAAAGCCTATAGAGAGCCAAAGTCACGTCGTCACATCATGTTAGTCTCTGTTCCACTAGCTTCAGTGATTTTATGCAATCTTTAATTTAGCATTTTTTCCAACAGTCACTGTAAGAAAATTCTGAGTTGGTCTACAAAAATACATCATCCATACAATACTCTATTAATAGATTAAACAAAGCCATGAAACACCTTTAAAATTAATGTCCCAATTCTAAGAACTCGCAAATCATTTTCACTGATTTATGAGTCTTTATCTGCTAAATGCTTCTCTATGTTCTCCAGCTGTCGCTAACTTTGTCTGCTGTTTGTTGTTGAGTAGGTAGTGTATTGTAAAGTAGGCTTTTAGAGCCTTTTCCACTGAAAACAGTTGCATACTGCATTTGGAAATGCCACTATTGAGAGTAGTGAACCAAAACAGTAAAGTTGCAGGCTGTAAAGCCAAAACAATCAGCTAAAATAAACCAAAAAGCTCAATAAATTCCAGGATTGGGTGATCATTCTCTTATGTACAGTACATCTCTACAAAGAACTCCTTTCAAAACAAAAATGCTCAGTGTAGCCCATTGAAATAATCACACACTACCACAAATAAAGGAGCAGAAAGGGCAGTGTAGACTGGTCTTCTGTGAAATAAATGCTGAGACTGTGAAAA
>NW_018128004.1:1041177-1047654 GCF_001952655.1 Monopterus albus | reverse complement strand
TTCTTGATACAGATGTAGCAATCCTGACATCTCAGCATGTTTTCTAAACAACATGGACTCCAACTACTGCCTCCAGAGATAAATTCAAAGCTCTGCTCATGTTCCAGTTAGTTTATAACTGTAAGATTGTGAGTAAAAGAAACACTAGAACAAATTTAGCTAAAAGAAGGGATTCAATTGAATGGTGGGTAAGGGATATCATGTTTTGTTGAATTTGTGACTAATGCCAAACCCCTGTACCATCGATCTGTCTATTGTAAAGCTGCCTGAGTTTTTGGACATATGATTTGGCAGGCAGATCCATCTTATCTACCTTAAAATGAAGTCAGTTTGATTTAAAACTCCCCCTGCTCTGACTTCAACTAGCCATGTATCTGTATTAAATAACTATGAGGGACCAGATCCTGTCTCTGCATCACAGTATTCATTGAATCAATACCCTGGAGCACATCTTTTCAAAGGGGCCAGTGTGTTAAAGGGTCAGCTTTAACTAGTGATCCAAGTGACTGGATCAGGGAGAGAAGAGTGTGTGTGCTCAGGTCAAGGTCAAGGTCAAAGTGTTTATTTGTCATATGCACAGTTAGGAAACGTGTTTCCCTGTACAATGAAATTCTTACTTTGCCATCCACATGAATGCCACAAAAATACAAGTGAAATATAAAGTAGATAAATATGTAACAGCTCAGGGATAGAAGATATCATTTTTTAAATATTTTTCTCTCTGGGTGCTCCGGTTTCCTCCCACAGTCCAAAGACATGCAGCTTAGGTTGATTGCACTGTGTGATAGACTGGCTACCTGTTCAGGGTGCACCCCACCTCACACAACGTCAGCTGGAATAGACCCCCCTACCTTCTTCGGGATCAGTGGTATAATGGATGGATGGATCGAAGGCCTACATATCCTCTCTCCCTCAGTTCATCTTTTTTGAACCCCCCTATGCATTTCTGTGGTGGTCACCTTGTCTGCAGAACATGTAAAAAGACAATCTCTGCAAAAAAGGGAAACACTTTAGAGCAAATTTAAAGTAAGTTAACTTTAAGCACCTCCACATAAGATGTGGGGACTTCGGAATGGGGGAATTGCTAATAGAGACTGTGACGTTAGCATCACACCAACAAGAATGTCTGCAGGTAAATACAGCGTGTACCCCCCAAAATGGCGCCCCCATCCCTACATTCAACACGTCATGACGTACCTTCACATTCTCTATAGCTTGTCATTAATGTATTCTGAAGCTTTCTGCGTTACCTACTCATATAAAACCACTACACATTGTTCTGCTGATATATGCGTCATGTGGCTGCAGAATCTATTCACCTGCTGCACACTATAAGACAATAAGTAGTTCAGTCACCCAAACACCACATTTTGTTCAATTAAAATCTGCCAGTTTTTGACTTGGTTACAAAACTATTCCAACAGGATAAACACCATGATCCTCTGTACTTAGGTCAGTTGTTGGGTTCATTACATTTACTATCAGTCTTCTTAAGACTTAGCGTGTCTGTGTGAGAGAGAAATAATAACAAGAACAATACATTTGCTATTCCCTTGTTTACAGAGCAGGCAAAAACCAGTAATGCTATTTGTCCCTTGTACTCATCTGCAAGACATGCAGAGTGCTGCTAATTTTATTTGTGGTTTTCAATATAATACCCCAAATGAATTATTTCAGTTTGTGAATCAATACTTTCGGCACATTTTCATACCGCTTCATCTCTAGCACCTATATTACTTTGCAAGCAGAAGCAACACAACAAATTTGCTCCATGACCTGCGATGAAAAAGGGCAGGAAAATCCATGTTTTTATCAGTAATGACTTCACCACCAACAGATTGTGGGGCTCCTTAACAATCACACAAAATAATTTCAGTTTCACTGAACTTAGCAAACATAAATGGGACTATTATGACTTTATGGATAGCACCAACTGCATACTTGCCACCTCCACTGTAGAGATTTTGTGACACAAGGAGTCATAGAAAACAGCTAATATTGTGTGAGACTCCTGCAGCTTTCCTACAAAACAAAATTGTTTAAAATATGTCCCTGAGTTTTACTGAAGGTAAATGTAGAACAGAAAGTATCCATCTGTAACAGCCACCATGCTGACTTGTAGGGATCTATTGTACATCCAGGACAACTTGCTGGCTGACCCAACCACCCTGCTCAGCTCTCCTATAGTTAAAAAAAAATTGCATGGCCCATTGAGCACAACAGGCATAATTAAAAGAAACATGCCAAACTGAAAAAAACTGGAATGATTCTTTAATAAGTGCTGATGTTTGTAGATGAGAAATCTGTGTTACATTTTGCTGCAGATGGGCTGGGAAACAGGGAGACAATGTGTCCTTTGCTCTACTGTCCAGTACTGTCTGCAATAAAACAAAACAAAAGACTATATGGATTGCAATAAATATGTCTTTTGTAAAAAGAAAAAAAATAGCAGGAGTGTTCCTCAGTGTCATGAGATACAATGTGATATAAATTATCAGTGGAAAAACTGTGATTGTGATTTTGATCAGAATCATGCATCCCTATTGCTCACATGATAATTATTGGTAGTGGTACAGACTACACAGTGCAAAGAAGGTATCAGGTGTGAAGTAAAGATGTGATGCACTAGGAGCAGGTTTATGGCTATGGCTATGTTCTTTGTTATTTTTGAATGCCTTTCTATGAAGGTAACAATGCACCTGAGCAGGCCGTTGTCATGTGTAATTATTACAGAGATAATTCAAGGGCAAATATCACCCTCCTGTGGCCAAGGACAGCTTTCACTTACCAAAAAAAGGGGTGGTTCTATTGCATACGTCCAGTGGTGGAAGAAGTATTCAGATCCTGTACTCAAGTAATAGTAGAAATACAACAGTGTAAAAATACTTTGTTACAAGTGAAAGTCCTGCATTTGAAAGGTTACTTAAGTAAAAGTACAAAGTATTAGCATCAAAACATACTTAAAGTACTAAAAGTAAAAGTACTAATTATGCAGAATGGCACATTTCACATTCCTGTATATCATATTATAAGCTCTCAATTTACTGGTCGATCTACGCTCACCTATGGTCATGAACTTTGGGTCATGACCGAAAGGGCAAGATCCCGGATACAGGTGGCCGAAATGAGCTTTCTCTGCAGGGTGGTGGGGCGCTCCCTTAGAGATAGGATGAGGAGCTTGGTCACCCTGGAGGAGCTCAGAGTAGAACCACTGCTCCTCCACATTGAGGAGCCAGCTGAGGTGGCTCGGGCATCTGTTTCGGATGTCTCCTGGGCGCCTTTCTGGGGAGGTGTTCCGGGCATGTCCCACTGGGAGGAGGCCCCAGGGAAGACCCAGGACACGCTGGAGGGACTATGTCTCTCGGCTGACTTGGGAATGCCTCGGTATCCCCCCAGAGGAGCTAGAGAAAGTGTCTATGGAGAGGGAAGTCTGGGCATCTCTGCTTAGACTGCGGCCCCGCGACCCAGTTCTGGATAAGCAGAGGAAGATGGATGGATGGATGCCATATTATTGGATTATAATTACTGATGCATTATTGTGTACACATTACACATTCAGTTTTGCAGCTTGTAAAGGGGGAGCTAGTTTTAACTAGATAAGATGCATTTAATTTGAATTACTGCTTGGTAGTTTGTGGATTTTCCACCACAAATCAATGAGGTCTAATAATTATACTGTATTTTTGTATACCGGTAATCTGGTTCTGAAAAGTAACTAAAGTTATAAAGTAAATGTAGTGAAGTAAAAAGCACAATATGTGCCTCTAAAATGTGAAGTCAATGTATGAAGTAGCAGAAAATGAAAATACTAAAGTGCAGATACCTCAAAATTGTACAGTACATGAGGAGATGAACTTACTTTTCACCACTGCATATATCTCTGCATTAACATTGGACAATACTCTTATCTCTTAAGATACAGAATATGAATATTCCCTAAATCTTGCTGTAGGCCTTTGGTTAGCGCGAGCAGCTGTTCTAATTCTAAAGTGCCCTATAGACTACAGTTATGGTTTGTGTGGGCAGTCATCTGTGTGCAAGGGAGCAGTCTGGGCAGAGGAAGTTATGGTCAATATGGCCCAACTTTAAATTGATGAGAGCCTTTGGTGCTTTACCATCAGTTGGGAGCCTTGGAGACATCTGCAGCTATAAATCAGTGCCACTGGCATGACCATTTGACAAGAAATGAGACATAGCTTAATGACAGTCTGTCAGCATTTAATGGCTAGTGGAGACACATTAACTACTAATAGATGGTTTAAATGATGACTCATTTTATGTGTCTGAAAAGTGCTCATTTGCTGCCTTAAGTGGAATGTGTTTAACAATGCTAATACATTCCTGTGATCTGGGAGAGGAATTCACCTATTGATTTACCCTCTGCTCAGCTACCTCAGCTTAATCAGAGGCTGGGCCACCAGAACACACCCAGACACTTTGAACAGTGCTTCTCAACCATATCCACATTGGTTTCTACATTGATTCACCACATGCTTTGGTTTAGTCAACTCATTAGTCAACAGTATTAGAGATTTTAGGCTATACAGAATATTACATGGATGGATGGGGACTAAATGGAAAGGCTGGTGTTCTTAAAGGTTCTTGAAAGAAGTGGTTTGATAAACTAGGTTAAACTTAACTTGCCTTGGATCACTATGCATTTTTAGGGTGTGCTCACACTAGGCAATACCGTCCCCCATCACATTTGACCCCAAAGTCACAATAGTTCATTTGACTAGTATGAATGCTCCCTGCTGTGCCTGGGCACAGTTCAGCATATCACTAATCCTGCCAAGGCAAGAAGCACCAATGCTATGCATTATGTGAGAACATTTCTACTCATTGCATTGTGGTGATGTTAAGTGTGCTCCGGCCTGGATTGTTTCAAAATGGTGGGGAAAAGACGGATGGGGTCTGTTTCTACAGACCTGTCATGATTCTGTCTCTTCTGCTTCCACTGTCATGCTCTTATTTTGACACCACTTCCTGTCACAGTGTCATGTCAGCTATGGACTCTTTACATTAATCAGTGACAATTGTTTGCACCTGTTTTCACCCCTTTATAGGCAGCTTCCCCCCACCAGGAAGCTGCCAGATTGTTCTAACTCATGTTTAGACTTTCCAGCGTGTTTTCTTGTGCCTGTTATTCTAGCTCTGACCCTGGATTGCCTTGTAACCACTGAGTACTGCCTAACCCTTCTGATTCTGTTTGGATTCAGTGCATCGACTTATGGACTTCCCCTACTGACCGTTCTACTCATGGATACCTTGGATGTGTGAGTTTGCTGGCTCTGACCCTGGACTGGATTATCGACCTGAGAGTGTTACATGTTGAATCAGACTCCTGCTTTGTTTATCTTGTGTTTCTGACCAGTGCTCTGATTAAAGGCAGTGTTCTGCTTTTACTCATCTGGCCCTATAACTGAGTTCACCCTCAACAGCTTTACACGTTGTCCCTGACACAGACCTGTGTCCATTTTGGTTAATGCTGGCTCTGACAATAAAACGCTGTCCTCCACTGCTGCAGACATAATGTTAACCACCCAACTGAGTGCTCTGTTTTGTTCTTCCTCTTTACAGCTACCAAAACCCAGTGATGGAAGCAATATTTTTTGCTGAAGGAAAAGTAGCAGTACCACAGTGTAAAAGTACTCTGTTATAATTCAAGGTCCTGTATTCAGAATCAGCTTTATTGGCCAGGTGTGTTGGACACACAATGAATTTGACTCTGGTACAGTGGCTCTTAATGTGCATGTACATGCCCTTCTGTAAAGCAACGAATAGACAAACAATATAAGGCTGAGAGAATAAAAAAGAAAATAAAAAGGGAAATAAAAATAAAGTCCTTATAGATAAATATATACTTTGGGGTGGTCTTGTATGCCTTCCTTCAAGCTCAGGTCCTCTACCAGAGACCTGGGAGCTTGAGGGTCCTGCGCTTTATATACTGTATGTATAGATAGATAGATAGATAGATATCTATACACACACACAGACAGTGCCTTGCAAAAGTATTCATACCCCTTGAACTTTTCCACATTTTGTCACATTACAACCACAAATTTAAATGTATTTTATTGGGATTTTATGTGATAGACAAACACAAAGTATTGCATAATTGTGAATTGGAAGGAAAATTATACATGGTTTAAGATTTTTTTTTACAAATAAAAATCTGAAAAGTGTGGCATGCATATGTATTAAGCCCCCTTGAGTCAATACTTTGTCAAAGCACCTTTCGCTGCAATTACAGATGCAATTCTTTTGGGATATGTCTCTACCAGCTTTGCACATCTAGAGACTGCAATTTTTGCCCATTCTTCTTTGCAAAATAGCTCCAGTTCAGTCAGATTGGATGGTGAGCATCTGTGAACAGTAACTTAAGTATTACCACAGATTCTCAATAGGATTTAGGTCTGGACTTAGACTGGGCCTTTGACCTGGGAGCTTGAGGGTCCTGCGTGCTATATATATATA
>NW_018128004.1:1038473-1040116 GCF_001952655.1 Monopterus albus | reverse complement strand
AGGAGCTGCAGGAGGCTATAAGACAGATTGTCTCTTTACAACTAGAAGTCCCACAGGAACAACATGAGCATCTGCAGGAGATATTGGAATGTCCACTATTTAAGGAAGTGGAGTCCAAGGAGACAACAAACAGGCTAGAAGATGGTGGGAAAGTGTCGCTTGATTCAGAGGAAAATGCACCTGTAGCAAAGATTATCCTGGTTCAGGAAGAGGAGCACATAGAGCAGTTGATAGTAAACCTGTATTCCCCTATCATACCCGGCCTGATGGAAGAAGAACCAGCAGGACTCTGGGAGGATGGAAGGGAAAGAACGGAGGAGAATGTAGAATATGTGGTAGTGGATGAGTGTGTCAGGTTTGCTCGGTTGCACCTGCCTCTCATTGTGTTTCGGTTCCTGATTACGCCACATATTCCTTAACACCAGTTGCATTCACTCAGTCCTTCACCATACTGTACTTATACACAGCTCACTTATTACTACTCCCTTGTCAGTTCACTGTTGCTTTCATGCCGACAACCCACGCCACTGTGTATTCTATCTCATGTCACTAGTTTTATATATATATATATATATATATATATATATACATACATACATAAACACATACAGTGCCTTGAATATGCTTTGATCTAAACCATTCCATTGTAGCTCTGGCTGTGTGTTTAGGGTCGTTGTCCTTCTGGAAGGTGAACCTCTGCCCCAGTCCCAAGTCTTTTGCAGATTCTAACAGGTTTTCTTCCAGGATTACCCTGTATTTAGCTCCATCTATCTTTCCATCAACTGACCAGCTTCCTTGTCCCTGCTGAATTGTGTTCAGGTTGATATGCAGTGTTAGGTTTCCGCCACACATAGCGTTTTGCATGTAGACCAAAAAAGTTCAATTTTGCCTGACCAGAACACCTTCTTCCACATGTTTGCTGTGTCCTCTACGTGGCTTGTGGCAAACTGCAAACAGGACTTCTTATTCCTTTCTTTCAACAATGGCGTTCTTCTTGTCACTCTTCCATAAAAGCCAGATTTGTGGAGTACATGACTAATAGTTGTCCTGTGGACAGATTGTCCCACCTGAGCTATGGATCTCTGCAGCTCCTCCAGAGTTATCATGGGCCTCTTGGTTGCTTCTCTGATTTGATTAGTGCTCTCCTTGTCTGGCCCGTCAGTTGAGGGGGACAGCCATGTCTTGGTAGGTTTGCAGTTGTGCCATACGGTAGATAGATTGGACAGTGCTCAATGCTTGAGATATATTTTTATAACCTAATCCTGCGTTAAACTTCTCCACAACTTTATCCCTGATCTGTCTGGTGTGTTCCTTAGTCTTCATGATGCTGTTTGTTCACTAATATTCTCTAACAAACCTCTGAGGCCTTCACAGAACAGCTGTATTTATACTGAGATTGAAGCACACACAGGTGGACTCTATTTACTAATTATGTGAGTTCTGAAGGCAGTTGGTTGCACTGGATTTTATTTAGGGATATGAGAGTAAAGGGGGCTGAATACATATGTATGCCACACTTTTCAGATTATTTGTACAAAATCTTGAGGGTGTGAGGGATCTGCAGGGGGTGTGCAGATGAGTAGTTTATCCAGCAGGAGAAGACGTAGAGGAGGACTCACTCTCATTAGGAATCAGGACAAACA
>NW_018128004.1:1030003-1038433 GCF_001952655.1 Monopterus albus | reverse complement strand
AGGAAGTCTCACCCCCAACGGAGAACAGGATTAGCAGGTAACATACAGGTGAGTAGCTCACTCAGCTGGGGAGGTCAGGTCCGTGGCACAGGAGACAAGGTGATCAGGAAAGAGTTAAGCCAGGATAACATCAGGAGCAAACACAGGCATGTGATTGTCAGCAATGAACCAGTGGGGAGCAAACGGAAAAGTGGCGTGTATATATAGGGAACTGAACCAGGAGATAACGAGCAACATGTGGAGGTAATGATTAATGATTACACTGGTGAGAACGTGAACGGCAAGGAATCGAGGGGAAAAACAACAGAAAATCAGGAAGCTAGTCCATGAACCATGACATGTACAGGTCCTCCATGGAGGGCAGGCTGGCACCAGTGACCATTTCTACAGTCTTGAGTGTTCGCTAGAGTCTGGTCCTGTCCTGTTTGGTTGGATCAGCAGCTCCCTGGAGCAGGTGCTGATAGACTGGATGCTGGATGTGGTCTTCCCCAGCCTCACCTGCTGCTTCCTGTCAGCCAGAAAGCTAGTGATCCACTGACAGGTGGGGGCAGGCACAGTGAGCTGGGTCAGTTTGGAGTGGAGGATGTCCAGGATGATGGTGTTGAAGTCCACTATGAGGTCCCATGCATAGTTGAGGTGTTGCAGGATGTAATGCAGTGCCATGTTGTGTTAAATGGTTTCCCTATTGAGATGTGTTTCCCCTAACATTACAGTTGCAAGAGAAAGTATGTGAACCTTTTAGAATTTCATGGTTTAATTTGCATTAATTTGTCATAAAATGTCATCTGATCTTCATCTAAGTTGAGAGTACTAGTACAGTGGCAAGAAAAAGTATGTGAACCTCATGGAATTTCATGGTTTTCTGCATTAATTTGTCATAAAATTTGATCTGATCTTCATCTAAGTCTTGTATTAACTATTATTGACAAATATAATGTGCCTATAATAACACAAAAAAAATTCTGATCCTTGATGTCTTTATGAAACACACTCATTCAACATTCAAAATGGTAGTGAAAAAAGTAAGTGAATTCCTGGAATTAATAACTGGTTGACACAATGTGAGGCATTCTCACATTATACTGAAGAATTTTTGGATGTACTTAGGAATTCATCTTCCCCTTAATGACTGCAAGCTGGCCAGGCCCTGATGCAGCAAAGCAGGCCCAAATCATGATGTTTCCTCCACCATACTTTACGGTTGGGATGATGTTTTCATGATGATATCCAGTGCCCTTTTACCCCAGATGTAGTGCTGCATGTTCTTTCCAAATAGTTCAATCTTCATCAGTCCACAAAACAATTTTCCTGTAACACTGTGGAGTGTCAATGTGCTCTTCCACAAACCTCAGGTGCGCATTAATGTTCTTTTTACTAAGCAGCGGCTTTCTTCGTGGTGTCCTGCCATAGACACCCTGCTTGTTCAGTGTTTTACATACTGTAGACTCATGAACATAAATGTTATCCAGTTCCAATGATGCCTTCAAATCTTTGGCTGTCACTTGAGGTTGTTTGACCAATTAATGCAGAAAACCATGAAATTCCAAAAGGTTCACATACGTTTTCTTGCCACTGTATCCTAGCCACAACCACTGAGTGGGGCGCTGTGAAATTAAGTTTTTAACAGGAGGAACACATCTTGACAGGGGAACATTGACACAAGCTGCCGGTACTCTTTTCTGCCCTTTCTATTGGCTCGTTCGACATGCACTGGGTCTTACCTGGACAGCAGACAAGAGCAGACAATGGGAGCAGGGGGCAGTGACAACAAGCTGCAGTCAGGATGGACAGTTTAGGAACTTTCTGCTAGCTACAGTGTGCTAGCCAGAGGGGCTTAGCTCCTTCATAAAGAGACCTGAGCTTCCCCAGAAGCAACAACAAATGTTTCAAGGTTTATTGCGCAATTAAGGTTCCAGTTTACTTTGAAGAGTGCACTTTGGATGGAGGCAACATTCATGCCCTGAAGAAGCATCTAATACAATATCACTCACCTTAAAGACCCCTACAGTGAATTTCTACAATTTCACTCCCTAATGTGAGCTTTTTGACATTATCTGCTGTCAGTGCCAATAATGAATAAATAAATAGTGAGTCTAAATATTACTAGTATTTTTATGTTGCACAAATTTTATATAAACCTATATTTGTTATTCTCAAAAGGACATTACCAATTTCTAATACAGGCAACATTAGTGAAAATACATAACACATTTGTCGCACTCTAATCTCAGAATGGGGCCTCAGGTGAAGACAGCTGTCACCCTGATTTATAGCCCCCAGCAGCCTCAGTAATTTAGGCCAAATTGCCTGAGTCACTGGAAATGATGTAGTCATTGTAGAGGAGATTGGAAATCAATTCGTGTCATCACTGAACCTAACTCCTTTCTTTTAGCAGAGCCAGGGATCAGACATACTGTATTTGTGTAGGCTACAGCAGTTCTGACAAAGACACAATGTGGTAGGAAAATCTAAGTGGACAGGAGAAACAAAAGAAATGAGAAAGGAAACAGCTAGAGGGATAACAAAATGATGCATCATTTACTCTTTCTGGAGTCAAACGTGCATCATGGGTGAATGAATTGTTAGGTATTTTTAGTCAGATAGAAACTGGATAGATACTTTATGTATTAGAAATGTTTAGTGGAGATAGGATGTCTAGTTAGACTGTTAAATGCTTAGTCATGCTTATGAGTTTCTACAGGGTACATCTGGTCAAGGATAACTAGAGAGAAGAGTTGATGACTGTCAGCAGACAGGGTGTTTAATATTATTATTATGACGTGTAGAACTGTAGCCTTAGCCATAATATGTTCTTATGTTTAAGTCACGACATGTACTAGAGGTCGTGAGAATGTTTTTAGCTACACACCACTTAACCAACAGACACACACACACATTGATTTGCTTCATGTTTTGACTACTGCTATGACCAGCTGCAAAGCTGGTAACAGAGACGTCTCGGTTGACGTTTCTGTGTAGTATGGGGCTAGCCCAACCGAGGGGATATAATGTATAGGCCTGGTGGGTTCAGGGTCTTTCATCTTACATCTGCCTGCGTGCATGGAGGAGGTGCAAGATACTTGAGCGTGTAATGTTAATTTTACCTGTGATCCTTTGAATAAATCAGCACTGTTTTGAAGTTACTTGGACTGTCTCATCTCTCAGGGTTAGCAATGGTAAGAAGAACCATATCCTACAGTACACATCACGTTATTAACCACAAACAATAAAATAATGATAATTAATTGAAAGGTGCATGAAATTCTACAGTTTTTTTTTGCCATTTTGTCCTCAGGTTAAAAATTAAATGTCACACTAATTCTCAGTTGTTCTCAGTCATGACTTCTCTGAACACATTCACAGAACAACACCAGGGCAGGTTTCCTTTAGCACACCTTGACATGGTTTACAACCGTTTCCTTCTTCAAGGAGACTTTCACAGTCTCAGAGTGTGGAACTAAAGGCAATAATGGTGCATGACTGAATTGTGAACCAGGGAAAGAAGTGCTTTTGTGGACACAGTAAGTGTTGATAAACTGTAGGTCACAGCATGAGGCATGACAAAGTACAGTGCTTCTGCATGCTGAGCACTTCATAACAACAATCCCAAGGGTGCCTGGGCTCAATAAGAAGCAATCAGCAACAGCGGCACACTTTCCCCAGCTCTCCTCCATCTTCCCACAAGGCACTGCTCTGAGTCAGCCCCAATCCATTATGCATCAAAACCTGTGCTGGAAGTCTCTTCAAATAGAACAGTGTCAGGCCTGATAAAGAACAACCAACCAAGGAGAAGAAATCAAACCACCAAAATTCCCAGGATGAAAAATATTCCACTTTGTTTGTTGATGTCTTTCTTTGTTTGTGTTGTATGTTCATGTCTCTTGTGGGATGCTTGCCAAGGCACAAGTCATCCGTCATCCGTTCTGTTAGAGAGCAGCTGTTGGTGTTCGATAGACAAGCTTTTCTGCTACTTCTGGGTCAAAACAAAGCTGTGGTTCTGCTGTTAAAGACAGATAGCTATGTAAATGAAAGTAGCCGTAGAGTGATTATCCTAGCCTTGTATGATTGTCTTTAAGTTTTTTTGCCTCAGCATGGTCAGTTCATGTTTAGATTCTGCTGGATGAAAGCCAGAAGATGTCTGGTTTTACTAGGCATGTTAAGATAGAAGGAAAAGCCACAGGGTGACTGCCACACTCATAGAAAACAGGTTCAGTTCATTTTTTAAAGTCAAAAGAAATTTGTAATAAGGACTTTTTTTTTGAAAAATTTGTGAATAAGAAAAAAAAAAACTAGACCATGAAAGCATAACACCTTGCATCCAAATCACTGATTTTAAAGATAGAAAAGAAGGGGAAAACAACTAAACACCTGGAAACTATGTTAACTTGTGCAAAAGTAAATTCTCAGAAGCTGAGAAAGTCAACATGAAGATACTGTAAACAAAAAAGAGAACACTTCCCCCACGAGAAAAGGTTTGATGCCACACAAATGTAATTCCTGTGTCAGCTCATGAGCCTGCAAGGAAAAAAATTACATTTAATAAAACTTCACAGAAAAACAGTTTTAGGGGAACAAATCTGTCTAAGACTTTTGGGAAGCATAATTCAAATGGATACAAAAATGAACAACTCAAGACAGTTCTCTTTCAAGGTATTTGAATGAACTGAATGGATATCATTTGTGGCATACAATGTGAGTGAGTGATATGCTTAAACTGTTTTCTAGTAACTACTTGAGGTACAGAATACTTACTTACAGAATACTTACTGTTTTATCAGTGAAGGACAAAGCCAGTCGCTGGTGGAAAGCATGCAGCGATGGGAAATCAATCTTTGTCAGTCTATTACTTTACATGGTGACAGTATTGCTCATCATGGCCTTTTTTTAATCCATCTAACCTCCTCACATCTTCCATTTTCTCACCCTCTGTCAGATGCACTTTTAATGGTGCAGATTCATTAAGGTTTTGGAAAATTTTCAGAAAAACGTTTGGCAACCTTAACTTACAAAACATATAAAACAGGCCTGTGTGGTTCTGAGACTGTCCTCCCCAGAAAAATCTTGGCATTAGTGCTGTAGTTTGCTGAAACAGTCCATGTTAATTTCTTTTAACTAACCAATGTCCACAGTTGTTTACTAGCATTAACCAAGTAGATTCCTTTGCCTAGATTTAACCTTAAATGAGGCAGATTAGAGAATGTTCATATGGGTCTTTTTAATCCCCCGGGGCAAAGCTAAGCATTGTTGCTTAAAGCGAAACGCTGTCACACATTACTAAGTGAGTTTTTAAGCACTATTTGTGATTTATATGATTTAATTTATAGTTAGATTGGTAACATATAAAAGGCGAGTAGAGAGGAGAAGGTGAAAGTCTTTGTCAGTGTTGAACTTTTCAGTGCAACATACTGAAATATACCTTTCTTATCTGTAATATAACACATGCTACTACTTAGCCCTCTTGCACACTTCATTTATTTATATCCCTTTGTTTTTGCTCAGATTTTTTATCTACTTGTGCCGGGTCATGGAACCTAGAAACTACTTATTTCTAACTCCACAGTATAATGTACATGCAAAGGAAAATAGCAGTGGCCCTCATTAGTGTCACATATGCAAAGCAGAACATCTGGAAACCCACAGCGGCTCAGCCACTGTGACAGGTGTGCATGAAAATGCATACATAAAACAGAGAGAGAAGTTTAAGTTGAACTGAAGTCCTGAGGCTCAAGCTCTGACTGTCTTTCCTACCCACCATCACACACACACACACACACACACACACACACACACACACAGTGATAACTGTTGATCCTATCTTTCCAGGCCATCTTCCATATGCTTGGCCCCTGCAGCTGCAGCCAGGAGCCACAGCAGCATATGTCAGTGTTTGGGTTGGACTGAACTGTTGAGCTGAATTGAGCCTTTCATCTGGTCCTTCGATGGGCCTAACTGGCTCTGCCACTGTAGATGAGAAGGTGGATAACACATACACTTGTTCATATGTGCACTGTACAGAAGAAGGTTAAATAAAATGAGCTTCAAAATGACATATGAAAAATGATTCTGATAACCCTTACACCTTTCATATCAGTTGTAAAATATCTCTTCTCTTTAAATGGCATCAAAAATGAAGATTTCAATTACATTTGCTGTTCATATTTCTGGTCCCAAGAGGATGAGCCCTATTGATTTGTGTGAACCTCTATTTATGCTGTATATGCACTCCCTCTAAAATACAAATGGATGATTGATTGATTGATTGATTTGATAGATAGATTAGATAAGATAGAGTAGTGATTTCAGTGGCAGCATCAAGGTGAAGTCAAGTAATTGAGTGTCCAGTTAGATGGACATAGTGTTAAGCCTGTTATTGTTGCCAGTGACGATTGGCTGCTGGCTTTGTCATGTAGTGACCTCCAGTGTACACCAGGGGCAGTTTGCAGCTGAATGGAACATGGTTGTGACTTAGGTTATTTAAAAAAATATGTGATGTTGACAATAAACAGATTTGTTCAAATAGGTTCGTTAAAAATATGAAAGTCTAACAATCCAATTTCTATTAAAAGTTTCATGATTAGGATAACACCACTATTTCTTGTGAAGGCAGGAATACTATTTAATTTACTAAAAGGGTGTTTTATAGAATGGGAACATGGGATACTAAGGTTTAAAACTTGAATTACTGCTTCATGGTTGTATGCCTCCTCCAACCAGTCAAATTTATGGGAATGGGACAGATGAAAGTGCCAAATTTGACAAAGTTCCCTCAAGGGATTCCTGAGATACTTTCACAACAGTGGAGTTTTGACATTTGACCACTAAAATGCCATCAGTCCACCTTAGAGTTCAAGTGGACATTTGTGACAAACGTGAAAAAATTTCTTCAAGACATTCCTGGCATATCGTGTTCACATGAATGGTTGATGGACGTAGCTATCGCCATAAAAGGTGATTTTTTTTTATTGACTCAAGCTTCAGTAACAATCACTAACATTAACCAACCACATTAAGTAGATGGTTAATGTTAGTGATTAAGTGTGTTACAATGTCTTTTACTGACAAGGGCCAAAACAAAAACCCAGAACACAGAAGTGGTTTGAAATAGTAAAGCCTACTGACAGTATAATCTCTTTATAATCTTCCACTCAAGGCTGACTGTGATCCACTGACATCTCTGGAGGAGGCAGAGAAAGCAGTCCTACTGGGCCTATCATCTCAGTGCCAGGATGAAAAACACCATCTGATTTACTATTGCAGCTAATTGGAGCGCCAGTGTGCTAATTAAATCAAGGAACCACCTGGCATGTGACGTGCAGCGTGTGTGTCTAATGGAGCTTTTCAGTTTTGCACCTTCATATTGAATTATTCGGCTGTAATTTGGAGTCATTCCAAGTGATGGTAATGTTAGTGTTTTGTTGTTCCAATTAGCAAAAACCAGTGCCTTTTCCTGGATTAGCAAATTAAGTAATTTTGCTCAGTTTGCTAATTTGTTCTCAGTTTTGGTCCCGGCCACATAGTTCATTTATGTTAGAGATATCACTACAGTCCATGTAGCATTTAGTGAAAAGTTGTTAAAATTTCAACACAGCTAGAAAAGTGGGGAGTTTGTTCAACTATCAAAGCAGGAACAGGAAATTTCTTGTTTCACATATACATGATTATGTGCGTCAAGTGTGTAACACTGAACACGATGCGACAGCGGCTGGAACATTAGTTCAGTATCTATATTACTGGGGAAAAACATTCCTCTGTATAATTGGCTTGTGTTACTGCAGATACATCCACTACAAACAACATCAGACATACATATGCATATCGCTAAAATGTAAACCTCTCTACGTGACATTGTGTTGCTTCAATGTCACTCAATACCACAGTCTCTATGGGCTCTACATTTCATATACGGTGGCAAGAAAATGTATGTGAACCTTTGGGAATTTCATGGTTTTCTGCATTAATTGGTCATAAAATGTGATCTGATCTTCATCTAAGTCAAGAGTACTGACAAATATAATGTGACTAATATAACACAAAAAATTCTGATCTTTCACGTCTTTATTGAGAACAACCATAAAAACCTCATAGTGCTAGTGGAAAAACTATGTGAACCCTTGAATTAATGACCTCAAAAAGCTAATTGGAGTCAGGTGTTAGCATAACTGGAGTCTTGTTAAGAAGATAAAAACCACTCAAACCTTTTGAGTTTGATCCACACAAGAAGAATATGCTTATGTGAGCCATGCCTCGCCAAAAAGAGCTTTCAGAAGATCTACGATCAAGAATTGTTGATTTACATAAAGCTGGAAAGGGTTAGAAAGTGATTTCAAAGACTTTAAAAATTCACCAGTCTACAGTTCGGCAAACAAACAATCTACAAATGGAGAGACACTTTGGGACTGTGGCTACTCTACCAAGAAGAGGGGGCCCCGG
>NW_018128004.1:1021260-1029898 GCF_001952655.1 Monopterus albus | reverse complement strand
CCAAGAGCACAACGAAGACTCATCAATGAGGTAAAGAAACAACCTCAAGTGACAGCCAAAGATTTGAAGGCATCATTGGAACTGGATAACATTTATGTTCATGAGTCTACAGTATGTAAAACATTGAACAAGCAGGGTGTCTATGGCAGGACACCACGAAGGGAGCCACTGCTTACTAAAAAAAAAAACCATTGCTGCACGCCTGAAGTTTGCAAAAGAAAACACTGACAGTCCACAGCAGTATAGGCAAAATGTTTTGTGGACTGATGAAACTAAGATTGAACTATTTGGAAAGAACATGCAGCACTACATCTGGCATGAAAAGGGCACTGCATAACATCATGAAAACATCATCCCAACCGTAAAATATGGTGGCGGAAACATGATTTGGGCCTGCTTTGCTGCATCAGGGCCTGACCAGATTGCAATCATTGAGGGGAAGTGTAAGTGTAACAAAAAATTCTTCAGGATAATGTGAGAATGTCTGTACATCAGCTGAAACTCTGTAGAAGTTGGGTGATGCAACAGGACAATGACAATGAAAGTCCACAACAGAATGGCTTCAGAAAAACAAAATCTGCCTTCCACAGCAGTAAAGGCAAAATGTTTTGTGGACTGATGAAACTAAGATTGAACTATTTGGAAAGAACATGCAGCACTACATCTGGCATGAAAAGGGCACTGCATATCATCATGAAAACATCATCCCAACCATAAAGTATGGTGGAGGAAACCTAATGATTTGGGCCTGGGTCGAAAATTAGAGGGAGAAGTTAGTTAATGTAAATTTAAGTAAAGGATGTGAATACTTCCTCTACTATCAGTGCCAACAGGCACTAATATTTGCTATTTTTAAATCATGTTTATAATACTATTTATTATAATTATTTAATTCTTTAGGGTCAATATGTTTCTCCAAATACACTGCCCAATGCAGCGTAACCTACTATCCCATAATCACTTACAACTGATGAAACTGTGTGCTCAAACAAAAACAAAAAACAGCAACTTTGTTTTCATTTCTTTGAGGGCTATTGTAGCTGATAATAATATTAACAGTGTAATACCATCAAGCCATAATATCTTCTGAGACTAGTGCAACCCTAGTGTCAGCCTCACTTCACTGAGGGCTGCAGGAAGGGAAACCTCCTGCAAAGGGTATGGTTATTTTGTTGCCTGTTGAAGAAGACGGGTGTGCTGCAGTCAGTGATAATGCTGTTACTTTCTTTGTAATGGGATTATAGGCATTTTGGTGCAGCCTATAGTCCTCAGCCTGTACTTAATGAGTTGAACCACAATCATACTCCTTAAATGATAGAATTTTCTTTTTCCACTTGCAGAACAGTCTCAGGTATTCTGGTAGTCTCAGGTTCCATTCTCTAGGCAGTGGTCTTTATTGCAGTGGCGGGGGTCTGCAAATCCCACAGAGGATTTCATTTTTTTAAACAGTAAGCAAACCATACATTTTCTACTGTATTTGCTAGCTCACAAGAAAAAACACTCAACTGGTGAAATACCAGGTGGCATTTATTGTGAAGCTCACATGAAATGCATTTTAGTATTTTTCACTGAAGCTAGCACCGACAGTGGTCATTCATCATAAGTGTATGTACAGAAAATATATAGTTTGCATGTTTGGAAGTGGATCATTTTTATACATTGTGGGGAGTAATGGAACAGCGACACCAGCCACAGTGAAGAGCTACACATCAACCTCTCAGCAAGGTAACCAAATTCTTTTTCTGTTTTATGTAAAACAACTCACACTGAGTATATCATGAAATCAGATCATGTTTTTTTTTTAACAGCATGATGGAAAAGGTCAATTACTGACTAACCTCTTTATGAAAATAACATGAATTTGTTTAGCTGAACAATAATCAGATTCTGGGTGGTGAATTCCAGCACTGTGACATGGCATCTTTCTGACCAGCACTGTACGAGCCATAAAGCCCCAAGCAAACTGCTGCTGTCTTGCTCCTGTGGCTGTGTTGAGCGGTGTGAAAGTGCAATCTGCTCTCACATGGGAAGCCAAAGAGAAAGCAGGGCATCACTGTTATGACAAGGGAAAAGCCACAGAGGACCCGTGTAGGACTAAGCGAGCAGGCTCCAAACCCCCTGGCTGCACCAGCTCAGCATCACAGAGTGCACTTTAGAATGTGCTCAAACTAGCTTGTGATGTTAACAGATGGCCCCGTTTTGCCATGCTTTATTACATCTCAATTTAAATGTCCCCAGATGGAGCTTTTCAGCTTTGTGTGGGATTCATTTTCTCTGAGTGCTCTTACAAGACAAAATTAACCCATTTGCTCAGTAATATAAGAAGTCAGCCATTTTGACTCATGACGGCAGCGTACAGCCGTTGTGCTGCTGCAGTGTCAAGGTGTTTCAGAGCCCTTTATTATTAGGTGTGTGAGAGCCACACAGAAGAAGGCATGTGATTATTCAAATGTGGAGTTGAATGGCATAACCTCACAATGGAAAGTGCCACATTTTTTGAAGCCAAGAGAAAAAGAGTTTTGCCATCCTGTCAGAGGATGGGGAAAGGAGCTGGTGGGAAAAAGCGGAGAGAGCAGAAAAGATACAATTTCACAGCTGAGCACACCCATTTGGGTCTCTGGTGTGAGCAGGGAAGGATTTCACACCTGAGGTAATAACAGAGTTGAAGTAGAAGATAAAATCAGATTTTTATACCACTACCTGTGTTACTCTTCATCAGGGAAGACAGTGTTGCCCTTTACAAGGTCTTAAACTAGGACATGCTTTAAAAGAGCAACACAGTGTCTTACCTTCACTTAACTCCACTTGTGCTCATTTTTCTCCCTTTTTGCCCTCATTCACTTGGTGAGAAGTATTATTTCTGTTACTCCCTAACAAATGAATCGAAGGTCCGATTTTGGATTTTATAACAAACCTATAACAACCAGTAAACCAGTCTGAACATCTTGGCTTCATCTACTGTTTGTCACACATAAACTGATCATCAGATGTACTGTTCTGACCACCAAGTCAAAGTGGGTGTGGTGATGTTTACTTAAAACACTCTTATGGTTGCACTGCAAGATCGACGGAGGTCCTGTTTAGTAGGGATGGGCAATGATTTTCAAATATTCAGTCATTAAAAAGAAAAAAAAAATCCAACATTTCACGTGACTATATTTTTTGTCTTTAAAAACAAAGAGCTGCTGTTTTCCTTTGCTTTTACTGGCGACTGGAAATAACATATAAACATGAATGGCTTTGATATCGGAGTGCAGGCCCACCAGGTCCTATCTGACCGCCCCTTTACAGGTAAAGTCACAGCATGCATACGTGACAACACTAGTAAAGTGGTGCTATGGGTGGCCTTCAAATAATTGTTGAATAGTTCCCAGCAAATATCAAATAGCATTTTAGCTTGAAATGCCCATCCCTACTGTCTAGTGGTGATGTTCACATCTCTGCCTCTTCCACATTCTCTTCCTGAATGTTTATTTGTAATTTCAACTTGAGTTGGAACATGGGGAACAATTTTTTATTCAAACTGAACTTTCAAAGTCAACATTTAGACTATAGTTTATGAGCACAACATGTGTTGTCTTTGAAATGACTTATTAAAAAAACTGATAGACTTAGTTTCCAGCATGAACAATATTTATTTTAAGGTCGATAAATTTGCAGGTATAATTACATAAAATCGCAGCATTGAACAAATTAAAAATTGGAATTGAAGATGGTACTAAAGGGATCATTAAAGGATCAATAAAGTGACTACAATTCATCCTGAGGGTAACATTAATGTCTGAAACTAATTTCATAGCAGTTCATCCAACTGTTTCACTCAAAACCAGAAATGTCAACCCAATGGTGTCAGCAGAAAAGTCAGAGGATCATTTAAGTGATTATGATTCATCTGGGAGCCATGAATGGCGCTTTTTTTTTTTAATTACTGCAGTGTTATTAAAATAGAGGTTGCTAATGTTACAAGTATGATGCACAAATAACACTCCCTCAGTTTAGTATTTCCACTGGACACAACCTGCAAAACAGATACTTAGCATGCCCAGCATGTAACAAACACACCTGAACATTCACCCTCACACACAATAATGCACAATGACCATCTGCATATTCCCCACTCTTGCCTTTTGACCCTGTTCCCTTCCATCATTATACAGAAGCCATTTCAGCTCATTAGGTGCCATTTAGGAGGCTAAACTGCCCTCAGCTGAGGAATCAGTCTGCCATTTCTAGGAGACCACTGGCAAAGCAGTACTCATACCTTATAGCTGCACTGGGGGATAATCAAAACCCATAATTGCTTTTTAAAACACTGTGTTAATGACAGGATAGCTTGATTGTAATGTATTGTAATCACGCCATTAATATAGAAATGACTGCAGCACTGGGAGCCATCTGTTTGGCGGAGACAGTGCTGGACGTTTTCCAAAAGACATAGTAATTTCAAGGACTGTACTTTGGCCAGCGACCACAGGCAACATAATCAGTGTGAATGCCACCACCAGTGCTGGGAAATGAGAGACCCAATTTGATCCATCAATCATCTATTCAGGCAATGTTTATTCAGCTTTGCAGTTATTCACACTCACAGATGAAAGCTCCAATAAAAAAAGATGGCAAGGACAGGGGGAGCAACAGTATGGTGTAAAAATGGGAGCTCTTTAAACAGTTTGTTTTTTCATGACTTAGGTGATTGCCTTGGGATACCTCTGGGTAGAATCAATTAAACAAGCTTTTTAAAAGGCGCTTTATAGTTCTCACAGGAAAGCATGACATGAGCAAGCTCCCAGGGTTATCTACATGTAGCATTATTCTTTTTTATGTTCTTACATCAAACTTTCTCTTCTTTCTCAAAGTTTTCTGTACTTGCTGTCAGAGTGGAAATCTGGACCATTTGAGATGTTAATGCCAACCATCAGTTGCCCCCTTCCCTCCCTTTCATTCCCTTTATGACTAATGTATTTCCAGCACCAAAGTATAAGTTGCTTTTACAGATGTTCTGCATCATCTCCTGGATGCTATCGCTGTGTTTGTGGTGGCTCAAGGTAGACAGTCCAGAACAGAAATGCTCTTTATTTTATTTTTTTCACAGGGAATTTCTGACAATTTCACCTTGTGTGTAGCATTAAAAGAACAAAAAACCTAACCTTTGCTTTGTTGTAACATAGGTATCTTGTGGGCACTGTTTCTCGTGGGTGCTCCCTGAAGAAGTCTGGAGAGGCCAGGGGCCAGAGTGTGTGAGTAGAGTGGAGTGTGAGTGAATGGATTTTGGACAGAGTGCAGAGCAGCTTTTTTAAAAGGGACGGAGCTTTGCCCTATGTCCCACTCCAATTTCACTCCAGTACTGCTCACACCATGAGCCTGAAGCCTGATCCAGAATGCATCTGCCTCTTGCACAGTCATCCAACGCTTTTCAGTCAAAAATCAGCTGTTGCAAGGTCATACAGGTGAACTGTATATTTTTATTTAATTAGGCCCATTGATTAATTGAATTTTACATATGACCTTTTGTGCTATATTCCTTGTTCCACAGGCCTAACTGTAATTTGAAATAAATCATTTCTATAAAAATACTTTCTAATAAAAATGTGTCATTGTTCTTCAGTTCTTTGGGATGTAAGGCTATGGTTTAAGCTAAAAGTGAAATACATGCAGATTATTTCCCTTTTTTTGGAGTGACTGGGTGCAATTTGATTGGAGCAGGATGCAATCTGACCTGAGCACTGAGGAATAATGAGTGGAGCAGCCTGATGCAGGGGAGCGAAGCAGGCGAACAGTTCCATGAGCGAGGAGTGGAAATTCTCACTGCTCCACTCTGCTCATATGCTCTGCTATTATTAGGGGCATGCCAAATGAAAAAGAATCAGTGGAGTCACACTGATTCCAAGAGTAAATACAAGATTTGCAACTGAAATTTAGGGCTCCAGAGATTAACATATTAAATCAAAGATCAACAAGGGGATTTTACAAGTCAATGATGCTTCATTGCTTAATTTGTCTTACTTAATGCCTACTGTGTTTTATTAATTCCAGTGATATAAATAGTGTGTCTAAAAGGGAAAGACTGTGGAATGTCAATATACTGTAACTGCTCCCTTAATGATGAAGAAAGCCAGACTGACTTTCTGCAAGGCTGACTTTAAACACATTTTGTGGTTCAGTCCCTTTAGTTGCACACTGAAGCAAAGCACACATGGCAATAAAAGCACAAGCAGAAGGGGCCTTTATATGCAGTTACAGTTTACACCTTCCCTGCACCTAATTTGCAGTACTTTCCTAGAGTTGCAAAACTCTTGAAAGAGAACATTTTTGTTAAATCTTCCAAGTGTAGCTCGAAGCACAAGTGTATGCAAACCACATGCTACTAGTGCCATGTACTATTACCTCTACTGCCAGGCAATTTAAATTTGGGCCTTTTTTACCTGCTGAAACATTGCCGCTTTGTGTCTGTTATAGTCTGTGGTTAATTGGCAAGCTTGCCTAGACTCCCTCAGAGCAGAAGAAAGGCTGCAGGGAGGAGGACAACTAACACAGCACATTTCATCTTTCTGCAGATTTCTCCAGCTCTTGTAATTAAATGCATCTTTTAAAGAAGAAAATGTAAATATGCTGCTGACATGCTGCCAATTAATTTCCAATCGCCGTCTTTCTGACACTTTCTGCTCAACCAAAGGGGAAATCAAAAGTTTTAGAGGGTGTTACAAAAGCTTCAACAGTGTCCCTTTGTTCCTGGCAATACACTGTGGAAAATGCATTCAAGCCTGACAAAGTGCTCCTGCTCCATGTAATCAATTCCCTCAGCTTCTACCAGCCAAAGAAGATGGGGTGGGGGAAAGATATGAGAAAAAACAGCATCCAACTTGTCTCTCCATGTTCTTTAATGAGGCAAGCTTCCTATCACATTGAAGAAATGTAGATAAAGAGAAAACCACCTTATCCAGTCAGTACAAACATTAATTCACTTGGTGATGCAGGGTCATGGGGGGCTGGAGCCAATCCCAGCCAGCACTGGGCAAGAGGTGGGGTATATCCTGGACAGGTCACCAGTCTATCACAGGGCTGACACTTAAGGACAGACAACTACACACATCCATGGGCAATTTTGAGTTGTCAATCAACCTAAGTTGCATGTCTTTGGACTGTGGGAGGAAGCTGGAGCACTTGGAGAGAGCCCATGCAGGCTAAATATGCAAACTCCACACAGAAAGGCACCATGTCGGCAGTGGCTTAAACCTAGAAGCTTTTTGCTGTGAGGCGACAGCGCTAACCACTGCCCCACCATGTTGCCCAATTGGTAATCAAACTTTGGCAATCAGTGAGCTCCAGTCAGTGATCACTGAAAGGCCAGGGTATACCCCGCCTCTCATCCAATGTTAGCTGGGATTGGTTCTAGCCCCCTGTGACCCTCTTCAGGATAAGCAATATAGACAATGCATAGATGGATGGATATCTTGTTTGAATGTCTTGGAAAAAATAACACAGTTACTTTATGAAGTCCAAAGGAGCCACTGTAGGAAGACTAAGAGTCTACAGTCAGCATGGTAGTTCTATGAGGCTGTACTTAGGCAGTGTTGGAGGTATGCTCACAATGACATGAATAAGAAAATAATGAGTGTATCAAATTTCAAGCCAATCTATTCAATAGATATGGAGACAACCCAGCAAGACACCCCAAACCAAAACAAGCAGAAAAAGACTTCTTCTACAGATACAAGCAATCTACAAACGGCAGACATTGGTCACGATTCTGTTCTGCCTGTTTCCGGTTGCATGCTTTTGTTTTGACATAACTTCCTGTTTAGCTATAGCTCAGTTGCAGGCTTTTTACTTCAATCAGTACTCCATTGTTTTCACCTGTTTTCACCCCAATATAGCAGCTTTCCCTCCACTGGAAAGCTGCCAGATTGTTCTAGACCCCAACTCAGACTTTCCAGCGATTATTTTTGTGTATGACTCTCTTGTTCTGGCCCCAGATTGCTTTGACCACCGTTCTTTGCCTTATCTCCCCCTTTATTTTATTAGCCTGCTGTGTACCGACCCGCGGATATCTCCTCTCTGACCTCGAAACAGATTAAGGACTTCATGAAGAATCAACTTAAAATCCTACCAGACACAGTCAACAACATCACCTTCCACTGCGTCCATCGCCTTGGATCTCGTTAAAAAAAAAAACATCCCGACTAATAATAGCCAAACTAGAACATTACAAACATAAAGAACTCATTAAAAGCAAAGGAAACGAACTGAAAGGCACGCATTACAGACTTGATGTGGAATAAATTAATGACGCAAAATTCTCTGCCCCATTATGAAACAACATAGACAAAACAACAGACAAGCAAGCGTCATTGTGGACAAATTATACATTGAAAGACAGCTGTACCAAGACTCTAACATCACTCCATGGCTCTTCTGATCTCCCACATTACATCTAACAACCAGTGACTGTTCATTCTTATATTAATGATACCCTACCAGCATTCTCACCACATAAATACACACACATAAAAATATCTCACATGCCCTGCTACAAACATTCCTGGCCTGGACCCTGCCTTGTTTGTTTTACCATGCTTGTTTGCATGTGTATTTTATAAATACTTTTGGCAGATATTATCACCACTATCTCTCTGAGTTA
>NW_018128004.1:1019887-1021239 GCF_001952655.1 Monopterus albus | reverse complement strand
CCACAGTACTGACACATAAAAATACGGCTGCCATGACACTCCCGCTGAAACCCAGTAAGGACCCAACCAGCCCTTCCAGTTACTGTCCTCTGCCACTTATTAATACAGATTTTAAAATGATCACCAAAGCATTAGTCAAAGGAATAGAGACAGTTACTCTAATAATAATCCACCCAGACCAAACAGGCTTCATTAAAAGTAGACGCGCTTCGAATAACACCTGTAAATTATTTAACTTAATCTTACAAAACAAAACAAACCACCACCATAATGTATCATTAAATGCAGAAAAAAGCATTCGACAAAGTTAACTGGTCATCTCTCTTCAGCAAACTACGAAGGTTTGGTTTTGGGGAGTCTTTCATCCACTGGATTAAAACATTATATACATCACATAGAGCTACTATAACCACAGATGGAATAACCTCACAAAGTTTCACACTTCACCAGGAAACCAGACAAGGATGCCCACACTCACCATCTCTATTCGCCATCTTCATTGAACCTCTAGCAGCAGCAATACGACAGAATAATAGTATCAAAGGAATACAAAATACTAACTCACAACATAAAATGAGTCTTTATACAGATGATTTATTATTATAATTTACAGGACCCCTACAATTCACTACAACAAACTTTCTCCATTATTGCTACAGAGGTTAATAGTTTTTGAGGGACTGGATCTGGAACTGAACACATATGGAGACACTGAACAACATTATCATGAATCGGATGATGACTTTGACCCTGAAAAAAACTTTTTTAAGAACTCTGAAAATAACTGCAAGTATTACACGGATGAGCAGTTTAACAGCAATGTTAAGACTGAAAACAAATTATCATTCATTCACTTTAATAGCAGAAGTTTATACACAAACTTTCAAAGTATAAAACATTATCTTAGTAGTCTTACACATTCTTTTAATATAATTGCTATTTCTGAAACTTGGATGAATAATGTAAGGGGAATGGATTTTGACCTTGATGGCTATGACTTGGTATGCACAAACAGAGAGAATAAGATGGGAGGTGGTGTGGCCTTGTACATAGATAAAAACATTTGTTATAAGAAAGTGGAGAAAATGTCAAGGGTGGTGGATAATTTGCTGGAGTGTGTGACTGTAGAAATACTCGTGGAAAAAAAGAAAAATGTTGTAATAAGCTGTATTTATAGAGCACCTGGAGCCAGCATAGAAAAATTTAATGACTGGATGGAAGAAAATTACTTGACAATAAGTCATAAATTAATGTTCATATGTGGTGACTATAGATTTGTTAAATCCTAACAAGCACACAGGAACTGAGGAGTTTATTAACACAATATATAGATGCAGTTTATACCCAAAAAT
>NW_018128004.1:1001427-1017019 GCF_001952655.1 Monopterus albus | reverse complement strand
CCAAGATACTTGAACTCCTCCACTTGAGGCAGGAACTCTCCACCAACCTGAAGGGAACAAACCACCCTTTTCCGACTGAGAACCATGGCTTCAGACTTGGAGGTGCTGATTCTCATCCCAGCCACTTCACACTCGGCTGAAAACCGCCCCAGTGCACACTGGAGGTCCTGGTTTGATGGAACCAACAGGACGTCATCTGCAAAAAGCAGAGACGAGATCCTGTGGTCCCCAAACCGGACTCCCCTGGCTGCACCTGAAAATTCTGTCAATAAAAATAATGAACAGAACCGGTGACAAAGGGCAGCCCTGCCAGAGTCAAACATGCACCGTAAACAAGTCTGACTTACTGCCGGCAATGCGAACCAAGCTCCTGCTCCGGTCATACAGGGACTGGACTGCCCTTAGCAAAGGGCCCCGGATCCCGTAGTCCCGGAGCACCCCCCACAGGGCGCCATAAGGGACACAGTCGAATGCCTTCTCCAGATCCATGAAACACATGTGGACTGGTTAGACAAACTCCCATGAACCCTCCACCACCCTGAAGTGGGTATAGAGCTGGTTCAGTGTTCCACGGCCAGGACGAAAACTGCATTGTTACTCCTGAATCCAAGGTTCGACTATCGGTTGAATTCTCCTCTCCAGTACCCTGGCATAGACTTTCCCGGGGAGGCTGAGGAGTGTGATCCCCCTATAGTTGGAATACACCCTCCATCCCCCTTTTTAAAAAGAGGGACCACCACTCCGGTCTGCCACTCCAGAGGTAGTGTCCCCAACCTCCTGCAGGTGGTGGGCCCACAGGAGGACATCCGCACGTCGCTCGTTCGGGTTAAGTCCGGCCAGGCCCCGTGGTGGGGCCCCGGTTGCGCCATGCCGGGTGACGTCACGGTCCTTGATTGAATTCTATTCATAAAGGGCTTTTTGAACCGCTATTAGTCTGACCCATCACTTAGGACCTGTTTGCCTTGGGAGACCCTACCAGGGGCATATAGCCCCCGACAACATAGCTCCTAGGATCACTCAGGTATTCAAACCCCTCCACCACAATAAGGTGGCGGTTCAAGGAGGGGCATTCCCACAATCTCCTAGAAATATAACAGGCTGCTTTTTATTTCATTATTGTTACTGTTATTAGTCCTCATTTGTCCGTGCTACTGTTTTGAGTATATCTCACCTATCAATTAAACCAGGTTAACTGAGAATATAACTTACTCTACCCCCTTTTTATTTTGTTCTTCCCTTTCCTCTCTGTTTCTAATCATTTACTAATTTGTTCATTTCATTTGTTTTTGTTTTATGAATATGGTTTAAGAAGATTGGTTTAAGAATTTATTTCGAGCAATAGTGACATATAACAAAACAATAATACAGTCAGTCCCTACAAGGTATAGTCCCTTACATTAACAACATACCTCAATCAATTGCTCGAAACGGAGTGGGAAGAAGTCAAGCTTATTTAAGCTAACCCTGGTCAGTTACAATAAAACAAAAACATAGTGGCTACTTCCTTATTAATTAATACTAACCAAACATCCAATTTCTATATATATACATAAATATATACACAAGTGCAAGGAAAAGAAAACAAAAGGACCAACAAACAACATACAAAACAAATAAACAAAACGCCATATAACACCACTGGTAAGAGTAGCAGTCCTCCCAACGATGATAATCCGGACACCTACAAGGTAAATGATACAACCTATAAATACATCTTCAGAAAATTAAACCCCGTCCTCTCTGTACTGTGACAGAACCTTCTGTTTATAGAGTGCTTTAAATTGGTAAATATTTTGACATTGTTTACATTCAAGTCCCAAACTATTCCATAGTTTAACCTCACATACAGACACACAGAGACTCCTCCTAGTAGTTCTGACCATTGGTATTAAACAGTACCCATAGCCCCTCAAACTATACAACTGCTCTTGCTGCGTAAATAACTTTTGAATATTAGCAGGTAATAGATTGTGAAATGCTTTAAATAGAAATTGTACCGTGTTGATTTTAACAAGATCCTGAATTTTTAATAACTTTGATTTGAAAAAAAGTGGATTTTTATGCTCAAAATATTCAACCTTATGTATGATCCGCATAGCCCTTTTTGTAAAATTACTAGTGACTGTATTGAATTATTGTAGTTATTTCCCCATACTTCAACACAGTAAGTTAAGTATGGTAAAATCAGAGAACAATACAGGGTATGGAGTGTCTCATAATCGAGGACATATTTAGCTTTATTTATTATTGCAAGACTTTTAGAAACTTTAGTTTCTATGTGTCTGATGTGAGATTTCCAAGTTAGTTTATTATCTATAGTAATCCCCAAGAATTTTGTTTCCGAAATATTTCCAGTTTGTATCCCATCTATCTCAATCATCCTTTCCATCTTTGTTTTATAATTACCAAATAGTATAGCTTTAGTTTTAACTAAGTTTAAGGATAATTTATTACCATCAATCCATTTTTTAATTTTCCTTAATTCGGTATTTACAACATTGATGAGTGTATCATAATTATCATCACAACAGAATATATTGGTGTCATCTGCAAACAAAACACATTTAAGTAACTGTGAAACATTAAATATGTCATTAATATATAGGTTGAATAGTTTGGGGCCCAATACTGACCCCTGCGGGACACCACAACAAATAACACAACAATTAGATGAGAACTCACCCATTTGCACATACTTCATTCTGTCACTTAAATACTTAAATATGTCATTAATATATAGGTTGAATAGTTTGGGGCCCAATACTGACCCCTGCGGGACACCACAACAAATAACACAACAATTAGATGAGAACTCACCCATTTGCACATACTTCATTCTGTCACTTAAATACCTCTTTACCCATTTACCAGCCATCCCTCGTATCCCATACCTTTCAAGCTTTCTTAATAGAATTGCATGATTGATAGTATCGAAGGCTTTTTTCAAATCAATAAATATACCAATGGTAAATTTTTTGTTATCCAGTGCCTTTGATAATTCTTCTGTTGCATCAATTATAGCCAATGCAGTAGATCTTTTACTTCTAAATCCATATTGACTTTTGTTAATCAATTTGTGTTTTTCAACAAATTTTTCTAAACGGGTGTTAAATACTTTTTCTAAGATTTTCCAAAATTGAGGGAGCAGTGAAATTGGTCTATAATTAGCAAAATTATACTTATTTCCATTTTTGAACAAAGGAATGACTTTTGCAATTTTCATTTTATTGGGAACACAACCATTTTGAAGCGACAGATTGCAGATGTGTGCTAGAGGCATTTCAATATTGTATATTACTTTTTTTAATAGTGCCATATTGATGGAGTGACAGTCCATAGAAAATTTATTTTTAGACTTTTGGACAATATCCATTACTTCTTCCTCGCTAACTGCTGAAAGAAAGATTGTGTTTGAATTTATTTCAGTTTTATCAATATTGTGCTCTATTTGTTTGCCTGGAATTCTTGCTGCCAAGTCCGGACCAATGTTTACAAAAAAATTATTAAACCTGTTGACTACCCTGTTCATGTGTATATGTACTGTATATACCTGGGTATATATAAGTATATATTGTATTTATATGGATTTATGTATTTTTTTATTGTTATTTATTATTACAATCATCCATTTTCTATCAAACTGTCTTATTTACTCACTCATCTCTCTCCACCATTAACAAACAAGGATTTGTATTATGGGTTACTCTGCCCTGTCCCCAGCAGCTGGGGCATGCGGTCTGGGGACACTCTTGGGGTCTCTCTCTGGGGTGCACAGCATGGGGGAGGAAGGCAAGGTCACAGTTTTCTTTCACTTAACTGCATATGGCATCACTGGACTGCTGACACCCTGTTAGACCAGCTCCCTCCTCAGGGTCTGGGAGCTGTTTAGGAGGAGAACACACCACACATTGGGTCTGGTCTCTCCTGTCAAGGTCAGGGGATGACCCCGAGCTGTTTCACCTCATGCTGGTGGTTCGGGGCATGTACATCGCCAATACACTCCTGTTCCTTTATTGATTTAACCCCCTACATTTAAAGTTATGGAGACATTTCACACAAAATCACAAACTGCAACCTCATGGCAGCTCTAATGGTAAAGTCAGTAGCATTCACTGTCTCAGAAAAATATCTGTCTGTTCAAACCTTCATGACAATCCATCCAGAAGTTGTTAGGATATTTCAGCCTGAAAAAATACATTGACGGACGAACACTGCTAGCCCTAGAGCCAACATGGCTAAAGGACAGCCGGAAAACCAGAACCAGCAAGGACACAAACAAACGCAGAGGAATTCAATTATGTGATAGGAAAAAAATGAAAATGTTCCCGGAATACCCAGTTTTCCAGTTTGGGACAAACACAGACGAGACATATGGTGCTGTTATCTCAGTACTGTAAAAATAATGCACTGCATGAGGGACCTCCTTTTCAAATTCAAACAGCAGGTTTGAAAAGTCAAGTATCAAAAGAGCACTAGAGAGACAAACACTGTCTTTGTGGATGGCTTAGCAGTAGTCACAGCAGTATGTGGGTGTTGGTATAATGCTGCATTATACCTCAAGTGCCCCTCTCTCAAAGAGCCGCTAAGGCCAACAGGGAAAGAATGCTCTGCTAACCTCAATGACTCTTGTAACAAGCTGAAGTGGGATTTTCTTCTGCCTCTTAAGGGCTCAGCTTTTATTACTAGTCAGTAAACAGAAGCAAAAAGACCTGTCATGTGAACTAAAAACACTGGAGGCAGTGTATAGCAGGCTAAGTGCATTAAAAACACCATTTAAGTGCTTCCCTTTGGCATTCTTGCAATTTCTAAAGAGATAGAAGCATTGTTGTGAAACTGTTTTCAATAAGGTTGGTGTTTACACATCCGTGGCTAACGTTCAAGGCCAGGGAGAGAAAAAGACACACCATAAATAAGAGATTCAGCTCATAGTTCAGAGTCCCCTGTGCACTGAATTCTAATTACCAACATGTGTTTAAATAGAATTCTTAACAATAAATGAACATGTGTTATGCATCTTAAATAACACAGCTGTTTAGTGCTATAAACACCAACAAGATCCAATTTAAAACAAGTATTAAGTCACCTTCTGATCACAATAGACATAATTCACATTCTGGCAGGATATTATCAGATTATTAGTTCAATGCTATCTTCTAGTCTTCCTCCAGAGAGATCAATCTAACATGCGAGTTTACATCAGGAGAAAATGATTGTAACTAGACTTCTGATGCCACAAAAGAGTTTTTGCCAGCATGCTCATTTCTTATTTTAGCATGGCAATCAGGAGCTAAAAAGCATCCCTGCAAACTGTGATCTTCTTATCTGTCTTGTTTGAAAAAATGCAGTATCTGAAAAATCCATTGTCAGCATGAACTTGAGGTCAAGGTTTTCTCTGAAACTTAAGGATTCTCAGTAGGGTGCCATGGGGATGTAGCCCAACTTGGAGGTTAGTATCACTCTCATTCCTTCAACAAACAGCCAATAGGGTTTTGGATTACTGAAGAAAATAAACTCTGTGACAAACAACAGTTTATGACAGATGTTTTGTTCAGCACAATAATCTTCACAAGTGACCACAATGTTTATGAATTTTGAAGCATAAATACAACTGCCAGAAAGCTATTGTCAGGCTACAAACAAACTACATTATGGTCCCATGACATCAGCGAGCCAAGTAAACCAGAGGTGCAAAAAATGCTAACTCAGTCCCAGGTTTTAGGACTCACTGCTAGATTATCCTGAAATGTCTATTTATTGACCGGCTGATTAAACAGTATGAATGAATGGAGAGGATGCATAACCACTTTCCTCCACTATGCAAAATGAAGCCAAAATATCGCAAACATGATGGCTGCCATCTTGGCATTTTGCAACCAGATTCTGCACAGTAGCAATGAGAAGTGGAGGGACAGCAGTCAGATCACCAATCAAAGCTTGAAATCTTCCAGACTGCATCTGTTTTATATCATCAAATAACCTATTAACCTTTATTTCTTGGAAATATCATGCTGCTCATTTTTATATACAGTCGATGGTCCTGCCTCACATTCAGAACACACAACTCTGTCTAATACATATGTGGCTCAAAGTGTTTCTCCTGAATAATGCTAAAATAAAAGAAAACATGTCATGCATACCTGTAGCCTTTCGTTTGATGTAGAATAAAACAAAGACACTGTGAAAAGAGGTGAATTGTTGCTTATACTTTAAAGATCTTCTAAAATAAATCAGCCACTCAGCCTGTTAAACCAGAGAGCTTTACTCCGCATCCTGTTTGTTACAAATTTGACCACCACACGGAGCTATTAAGAAAAGAAGGGAGTTCTGTGAAGAGATAAGGAAGAATATTGCTTGGTCAAGGCAAAGACCCAGACTAAGGAATAAGGACCAACTTGTTAATGGATTTTGCAGTATGGGAGCCTGCATCTAATTATAAAATACATAGCATCACTGGGCCTTATCAAGGTAGCCATCACACAAAACCTCAATGTGTGTACTGAACAAACCTGTATGGATCATGAATGTCATCTGAATTTTCCCTTGTCCTGTTCTGATACCGAACAGACTCAGATCCCTTATTGTGTGAAGTTTTTGGTGCTAGGCTTTACAGCAATGCATGAAAACAAATTTGCACACTTTCACACTCACTTGCTTCAGCCATCTCTCAAAGCATTGGTAAACAGCAGCAGTACAATAAACTGCTGCAGTATGCCTCCACAACACAGTGAATGATGAGGAAGTCAGCTTTCTGCAAGTCACTTCAACCTTTTCACATGAAAGAATACAAAATGTACTATACATTATCCAGAAATATGTATTTAATATTACTTTTTAAGAATTCCAATAAAATATCTTCCTGTGTCAGCTCTTAAGATAATTCTTTCTTATATACACCTACATTGTAGTGCTAAAGAAATACCTAAAATGTGAATTATAAATCATTTTCACTTGCAAAATCTTATTATTCATAAACACTGTAAAGCATAGGCTATGTTACACTATAGCTTATAAAAAGTGCTAATTTTATATTTCAACATAATGTGTGCAAACTTTGAAAACAATTCTCAGATTCTTCGGACACTGGAGGGTTTAGTTAATAAATGGGTTTAGTCCGAGAGGATGGTTCGGTTTTTAGAGTGGCAAGACTGCCCTCTTGTGAATTGCCAGGATATGTCTATTAGGGCATGACGGTACATGACGGTACAGCTGCCATGATACAATATACTGTATGTGCAGCAAATGAGTAGTATGGTAAACTCAGTAACTGTTAACATTCTGATTGGAGAAACTCTCTTGACAGTGGGTAAAGAAAGCCAAAGGCATTAAAAAGACGAGGCAAAGGTGCTTTCTTATTTTAGGAAACTGAGATTACAATGCGTTATTTGCACAGAATTGTGCAAAATATCTTTAAAGAAGCAACGCCCTATTTACTGCCTGACATTATGAAACGGGACCATTCTTTGTTGCAGTAAAATGTACTAATGGGGAGTTGTAAAGGAGGAGTCAGTAACTAGAATATTAGAATATTAGCCATTCTGGAAGAAGCAACTTTTTATGAAATAGCGTTAGAGTCAGGAGTAATGTCACATATGAAACAGTAAATTCAGCAGGCTGATGTGTGCAGTGCTTTGTGACCATGTAAGTTACAGACACTGATGTTGAATGCTCGGCTGCAGTGCAGCTTGTTCTATTTCTTTACTAATGTTATGAATCGTGATCATAACAAATTAACAACTCACCAGTGAAAAAGAAAAAAGCCAAATCAGCGTTCGTTTGTAAACCTATCTTCTGCCAACATTCTCCATTTTCTGAAAGCCGCGTCTATATAACTCTTAGTTGGGGGATGTCGCTGCTACATGTTACATATTAACGTTATAGCTTTAAATCCAGCATTTCATTCATAAAGGCCCTGGTTTCTGCTCGCCTCACACCCTTTATCCTCCTTTAAAATCGCGTTAGGACTGAATACATTTTCACTGACTTTTGTTTCATATAAAAACTCCCTCAGACTTTGGGCTAACAACATAGACGAGTTTCTCCTTCTTTAGTTTAATGTTAGTGCCATGGCGTTCATGTGATTTGGCAGTTTGACGTCAAAATTCTCTCGCTCTCACTCTTGCAGGAATCACGAGATCCTAAGGGTAAATGATCGCGAGATTAGGTGACGGGTGGGACCATAATTTGGGGGCGATCCGAGCCAACTTTGGGCGTGGGGCAGGGTACCCGGAGAAAACCCACGCAGGCACAGGGAGAACATGCAAACTCCACACTAAGGCCCTGGGTTAACTGGGGCTTGAACTTGGAACATTCCTGCACCTTTAAATAAAAATATTTCAAACTTTAACATTTAAAAACTAAATTGATATTGAAGCAGAAAGCACTCAGAATTGTCCAAATCACTTAGTGTCCAGACACAACCATTTTGAGTGTAAAAGCCCACTCCATTATAACCAGTGTGATAAGTCAGACATATTTATCTAAATCCAAAATGGATGAGATTTAGATTTGTAATCAAAAGGAAAAGATCATAGACATATCTTTTAAATTTGCATTTTCATTTAACCCAAATACACCTCATCAGTAAAAGTGTTTTCCTTGTTTTATTACAAATACAGTACAAAAGAACTACATATTATTCCATGGCAGCATTTTCCTTTTATTAATTGCTAAAAATAATTCACAGCTTAGAAAAATATGCCTGCAGAGGTCAAGAAAATTGACCTATTTAAAATTTGGTTTTACTTTCTACAAACTGTGACAGAGCTCAAAAACATACTTTTTCTAAATGAAATTGAAATCCTGAGATATTTACAGTGTCGAAAAGGAGCAAGACAGTAGAGAATGTGCTTTATTGCTTGACTTCATTACCTAGACTGAACACACTAGAGTGATATAGTACAACATGTCCCATTGTGTGCACAGAATGAGAGCAACTCACAACCTTGACCAAAGTGACACCAGTCTGAGTAAAAGGATGTGTGACAAGAGTAGACCTTCTCAGGACTGTTGATGTCTTTCAGAGGCAGTGCTTCGAGTTGTTGGTTTAAGTCCCATCCCTACTCTCCACAATGTGTGCGTGTAGTCTATAGCCCATGAAGAATAGAGCTGATTATGTCCATGAAGGTGGCTTCTACACAGTAGCAGAGTTGAACATCAGGGTCAGCTCCACCGAGTTCTTCTGCTGTCCTCTGGGGTAAAGTCAGCTTTAAGGAACCTCCTCCTGGAACCAAAGCCTCCTGAGGCTTTTCTTTTAGATACTGTAGGCCTAAGGTAGGAAAAGAACAAACTACTTTTATTAATTTATTATATTATACTCTATCATCAGTCTTCATCACAATGTCATGGTCCTGACTGATCGACACTACAGATTTGTTTACATGGTCTATGGTCTGAATATATCTGTGGAAGACTTCTTAATCATAAATAATGCTCTGATTATGATGGAAATGAGAGCAGCATGTGCTACAAGCTATTAGATTGAATGCTGCTCCAAAGTTAATATTTAAGGCTGATCAAGGATGCTCATCTAATTTGATGGGATTCAGCACATTCAGGATGCACAGGATTGCATGGCCAGATGAAAATAATTTAATAAAAGACAAGAACAAGGAAAGATCATGTTCTATTTCTGAACCATAAAATGTGATGGAGACTGTATTTTCATAACTCAGAACTTTACCACTTTCAGTAATCTTGATCTATCTTGAATAAGCTTTATGAATATTTAATGCAATCCCATTTTAATGTGTGCACCCGTACCGTGTAGTAAAATGTAAAAACTGGATTGGGAATTAAAACCGCATTAGACTCAAGCTGTATGAACCTTTTTGTTATTTGTTTTAAATCAGGGAAGCAACCAATATTATTGACTGAACAAAAGAAAAGGCCAGAAGGGATTTTACAGTGGTGCTCATCCAAACAATGGAAATGACTTGTTACAAATCATGTGCACTGATTATATATAGTGTAACCTAACAACCCAGGGATGCACTGATACCAATGTAAGTATCAGGTCCGGTACCACTATCTAGTACTCTACTCGTAAATGTTGTCCCACCAACACCAATGAATAGCAGCATTACATTAACCTCATGCTGGCTGAGCCGTTTGTTAGGCAGCAGAGAAGACATTTCAGCGGTTCGGGCATATTTTAAGATAAGCAAGGACAACAGAAGCTGACCGCAAGCTCAGCTTCTCTGTTGTATGTGTGAGAGCTCCCCTCCCTCTCCATCACACACAGACACGAGATCACATTTACACAGACATCAACAATGTGCAACAAAACCAACAGTAATGGTGAGGGTAATTAATCAGACACCTGTTGAAGAAACAAAACACAACAACAAAATTGCAGAATTGTGATGTCTTCACTCTCCCCGTGGTCAAAATGCCTGGTCCCAAGCACCACCACGGTGCTCGTTATGCTGATTGTAGTGAACTGCTGTGAACGGGAAGAAAATAAACACTAACTTTATGTAGTGAACACTGATGTCTAATGAGCTCTATGCATGAAAATGTGTTGAATCCTTGTGGGCCAGCAGCTCCTCTACAGCAGAGCAGGTGTGTGTTCAGCAGAGAGGACAGGACGAAGCCACAGACAGTCGCCAGCTTAACATAACCACATGTGGCCTCGTTAAACTGAACGTTTAAATTTCTGACTGGGATACTGTGACGTTCTGGTCAGAGGGCTGTGAAATCATTACATCCTAACAGGGTTGCACAGGTTAATATCCCCTGTATGTTCCTACACTGTATGTTGTGTAGCAGGCTACAGCAATAGTCAGTGACACATTATTCAGTAGGAATGGTGGTAGTGCTGTGTTTTTATCACCGAAGGTTTTCAGGTGATTTACACAGCCTCCTGTTACATAGGATATTTCATCACTCATTCATTTGTCAGAAAGTAAATCTCATGAAATTAAAAACTGCCTCTAAAGTCATTGCACTTTTATGGTAATAGTTTGTTTTTTTATAGTAGAAACATTGCATCATTAAGTACTCGGTATCAGTGAGTACTCAAATGTAAGTACTCGTACTAGTACTAAACAAAAGTGTATCGGTGCATCCCTACTAATGAGTTAGAAAACCCTGAACATATTGTTTTGTCATGCAAGAGACGATCTATACTTACGTGCAATAAAAGGGTCAATATCCCTAGCTTTGGTGGCTACATCAGAGGCGCACACCTGGCCCACTTGTACCAACAGAGCTGCCACGTCATCATAGAGTGGAGGGAAGGCTTGACAGAAGGCCACCAGACATGGCAGGGTGGGCATGAAGAAGGAGAAGCGCTTGGCATGAGTCAGCACTAAAAAGCCAAACACAGTTTACATAAGAACTTTGTAAACACTAAATACTAAATACAGTGGCTATAGGCTGATACACATTGCACATTTACAGTTTTTAAGGAGAGAGAATGCTGTAGTAACAGCTACAGGCCAAACGGTGGCAGCCTAATACAGGGAGAAGAATATCCAACTCTCCAACTCTACTGTATGATAAAAGCTGATTCATACAAAATGCATTTACAGTATGCAGTGAGTCTCTTTGGGAGCAAATTCAATGGTGGAGATGCAGAAATAGATCAAAAGCAGTAGGCTGAGCAAAGGAGGCTACAACCAAAAGCATGAGTATGTGAGATGTAAAGACAAGACAACCTGTTCACTGACCTGTAAGGAGAGTGCCCATCACACTGATAGCCAACCTTGCCACGCTGAGGGACTTGGGTAGGGCATACTGGGTACACAGGTAGGACAGCAACTGGATTCCAAAGATCTTTGGAAACACAAAATAACAACCAACATAATCAACCAATTATTTCTGTAGCATTATCAAACGTTCAGCTTTCACTAAGTGCACCCAATAATACATACAAAAAAATACTATAAGAGAGGCTCTGGCACAAACCCAGGAAAGAGATTTGGGGGGCAAACCCTCACCTGCTTTTCCAGCTGGGGCTGGGCCAGCAGTTCTGGGATGAAGTCCAGACAGATATGGATAGAGGGAATGCCTGCCACAGTTAGAGGCAGCAGAGCTTGAGGGTAACCCTGACAAAGATGTCAGGGGGAGAGAGGGAGAGACAAAAAAAGGAGAGAACAGAAAATAGAAAAAATATCATAAAGTGAGCAATATGCAGCAAATTTAATCAAGTAGTCATTTAAGCACCCAAGTAACTATATGTTAAATATGTATATATGTGAATGCACACAGCAGCTTTTACTTGGTAGTGTGAACAAGGGCATATTAGAGTGACAGAGGATGGACTGCTTTGATGAAGTCCATCTGCTACTTTGGGAGTTCCTCTGTCACTTAGCACTAACCGCACAGCAGAATGTGATGACTAAAGCTGGGCTGACGCTGCAGATTTCATTGATCTTCTACAATGTCTTAATTCACACTATACGTGTTAATTGTCCTTCCTGCACAGCCAGAATCCTCAAATTCACTGCTCACATTATACATTCAGTGGGCACAACACAAGTACTCACGCTGGATGTTTGAAAAGAACCCCAAGTGGGTGTGTTTACTGACTATTCCAACAAAGTTCTACTGAAACAAGATGGCCACATTCCTAAAGTTGATGTCAAACAAGTTTTAGCCATTTTACTTTGTACAGCTGATCCTGTTACTGTCACTGAACGCTGTACTTTGTGTTGGTGCCAGAGCTCGATTAGCCTGGGCCATAGACAGACAGTATATAAATACATTATATCCAGTCTGTGGCCTCGTTTCAGTTGATCTTACCGACAAAATGTGATACTGTATCTTGTTTGTGTCATGTTGTTATGTTGTTGCCTTTGTACTCGAGCAAGCGCACTAAACTATCTTCAGACCATGGACCTGCTCACTGTTGCAAGACAGCCAGCTCCATTTCTGACATGCCCAAAATCCATCCAATTGGTCGGGAGGCAGAACACTGGTCATTCACACAATCAATCAGGTGCCGGGTCCCTGCACACTGCACGTCTAATGACAACTGATTGGGCAGAAATTCGGCGTGATTCTAAAAGAATTGGGTTTAAATCAGGCTGAATTCAAACAGTGTTTGCCAGGCTTAACAAGGTCAACATGACTTGGCACCTTCAGGAGAAACTGACTGACTGTATTTTCAGCAATGTGAGAGACTGACTTAAAGGGCATTTGTGTAACATTACTGTCTAATAGCAAAATCTGGAGGAAAGCAAGAAAATCTAGCTATGCAGGAATGTCACACACATGCATCCCAGGGCAGGGACTTAACCAGGCTCAAGAGCAATGTGCATGTCTTCTTATCTTTGATTCAATTCAGTTTTAACATCCCCTCCTCTTGTGTTTCTGACTGTGTAAACCCTCCAACCCTTTTTCCCCACTGTACCTGAAAGTGAACCAACTTGGCAATGTTGGGATCAGCAATGAACATCTGATGTAGCAGACAACAGATGAGACATTGCACCTCCCTCAAGTCGCTGAGCAGGCCCCCCTCTGGCTCAGCATCCCCCACGTCTCCTCTGGCTCTTGGCTCCACACTTCCATGTTTCACTAACCCTGCCACATGGCCCCTGATGCTGCTCAGCAGGCTCTCTGTGTTAGCCCCTAGATGCTGCTCTTCTGAGGTTGGCAGACACACCTCCAGGAGAATCTGGACTGCTGCACTGTCCTGCGTTAAACAGAAACATGTGGGGTTTGACAGTACGTTATCAAATCTGCATCCAGTTCCATATCCACTTATCAAACTCAAATCCTTTTAAATCCCTTATCATATCTGTGTAAGTAGTTTGTTGGTTAAGTTTGCCACTTAAAATATTTACAGCTTTTATTACACATCAACCTAGTAACACATTTACATTCTTTTGTGTAACAAACATATACCTCAATAAATAAAATTATGTAAAAAAAAAAACAAAACAAAACTAAACCATACAGATCAACAATGAAAGAAAATTCATGAAAATGCCTATATTTCTTAAGAATGTGAGATACGAGTAAGAGAAACAATGTGTGTGAATGTGTCAGTGAATAAAATACCTGAGCAGCTAGAAGGGCGTTCTTCAGCTCCTCCCTGGTGACCTCAGGTGTATCTGGCTGTCCAGGCACCCCGACATTTGAGACGGACTGGCTCTGCCGATCAAAGTCGGCAGTCTCTTTCAGGTGGCAGTGTAGGTAGGCTTTTGAGGCCAGCAAGTAGCCGTTCAGCATGTGAAGGACAATATCCATCAAAGGAGGACACCTGGGACCAAAAACCCACAAGTTAAACATGTTTGCAGTTATCTGGTGCAATTTGGAATATGCAGCCAGGTGCACATTCACCAAACCTTTAACAGAGCAAAAATGTCTTACTAAATATAGTATTAAATATAGTGCCTGTTTGTGTCCACTCTGTGTGCCCCTTTGAAGTACATTTAGCTTTTCAGAATATGAAGCAGTCCTGTAGTTTACCTGTATACCCTCTGATCACAGCGCAGCACAATAAGAGGATCCACCATCAGGTCGTTCTGTGTGTACTTCTGCTGCCTGAGCAGCTTAGCTGAGGGTTGGAGGGCATTTACTGTCATCACCCACAACCTGCAACACAAATACATTTTTGAGACTTTATTGGCCTTTATTCATATCCCAGCAAGTATTATGAAGTGGAGAATATACACTACCTGACTTGCTAAATTACAAATAACGCAACTTTTTTTTAAAAATGAAATGTCTCAGGCTTTTCAGGACATTTGTTAAATCTTACAAATACTGATAGCACATTAAGAGGCATTGTGGCCCTTTGTTAAAAGGAAAACAGCAAATTTACCATTTCACAAAAATGATCCACTATCCACTGTATATATTAGAAAGTATATGCAGTACTGTGCAAAATGTTTAGGCACTTCAAATGTGGAGATTGTCATCCATCACACAAAACCTTCAGGGAGGCATCTGATCAGTCCCAAATTCATTCTGCAGTATGACAATAAGCCCAAACAATCAGCCAGCCATACTGTCTATATGGAACAAGGAGTCCTGCAACAGATGGTGTGCCCTACAGTGCCTAAAATGATTGCACAGCCCTGTATATATATGCCACAAAAAAGTACAATGTGAAACATAAAGATTAGCCTGTTGTAGCATTTCACCCTCAGTGTCTCTTAGAACTATTAATATATCTTAGAACTATTAGCAGTAGTCTTGGAGTTCCAGGTCTTTCTACAGCTAGCACACTGGCATCAATAAGTTGATCTAGGTGAGGAGACTGCTGCCCTCCTCCTAGTTTCATCAGGGCCTCCTATCTACTCTCTGCAACATTCAACGTTATAAAAGTAGTGAGGATAAGAAGAAGGAGGGGGCAACAATCCCTTACATCTTGCCTGTGAAGACTCTCTCAACTCCTTCCTAGTTTGAGTTCTTTTTTAGAAAACCTTTTTTTCAATAGAAATTCTCCTGTGCTCTTGTGGGTCATGGGGCAGAATAAGGGTCACTTTCCTCTGTCCAGAGTTCAGACAGGCTGACAAAATTTCCTGGCTCAATATCTCTGATCTGTTCACACAATAATCACAGAGCAAGCAGCCTTGGGTTAAGGGCAACAACTCTTACAGAGTCTCACAGCAACATTATAGAAAGGGGGGGGGGGGGGCGG
>NW_018128004.1:976112-1001307 GCF_001952655.1 Monopterus albus | reverse complement strand
ACCGGGGACAGCACCGGGAGCAACTGGGGTTTCAGTGTCTTGCTCAAGGACACCTCAACATGTGGACTGGAAAAGCCGAGAATTGAACCGCTAATCTGCCGGTTAGGAAACGACCCACTCTACCTCCTGAGCCACCCCCGCCCACTTAAAGGCACCCCACCCCACAGTGCAAATACTCCGCACACAAAGGACACGAACCCAAAACTTTCTCACTCTGAGACAACTGCGCTGCCACCGTGCCACCCACTGGTAATGTGAGCAGTGAATTTGAGGATTCTGGCTGTGCAGGAAGGACAATTAACACGTATAGTGTGAATTAAGACATTGTAGAAGATCAATGAAATCTGCAGCGTCAGCCCAGCTTTAGTCATCACATTCTGCTGTGCGGTTAGTGCTAAGTGACAGAGGAACTCCCAGCTGAATTAAGAATTTTTTTTACATTTATTTAGTTTTCCCTATTAAGTTGAGCTTCCAAAGATCCCATATTCTTATATAGATAACAACATACTTGGCTTATTTTGAGCCCCAATAACCCACAAGATGCTGAGAATATCACAGTAGCATTTCCTATCATATGTGCACAATGTGTAGTTATGCCTGGAGCATGTACCTTCGCGGCATCACAGTGTTAAGGCCCATCCAGAGCTTGTTGACAGTCTGCAATATGCGACGAGGCACAGCGGGTTCCAGCAGCAATCCCATGCTGGCTGTGAGGGCTTCGGCATAAGGGATCATATCTCCAGGTGAAAGCAGCGTCAGGTGCTCCAGGATGTGCATCAGTCTGTGACTGCTGGGTGGCAACTTCTGGAAAGCTGGGTTTGAAACAAAAGTTTGCATTAATATTCAAACTGTAACTATAAAGCCTTGTTGTGCTCCCTTAACTAAACTAAACATACACACTGAAATCAACAGAAACCAAAAGCCTCTGGAGCATCAGAAGCAACACCCAGCAAGCACACTGGTTTAGATTTCATGGTGGTTTAAAAAAAATTGAATCCACAAACATTTCAAAACTGTACCTATGTACACCACATAATTAAACATCAAAGTGGAACCTGACTTTAAAAAAGCATTTGAGCTCTCAGGATCACAGACATTTGACTTGAACAAGATCAGCACTATACGATGGGGAAAAGATACTCCGTTCACCTTCTATCAGCAACTCCTGGGAGGCAGAAGACCTACATTTCTATTTCTTACCATTTCCTATTCATAATTAATCCATACATCATTCTTCTTGTCACCACTGTCCTGAAGAAGGTTGTGGTGCAGAGAAATTTTGCATTTCGTCAAGGATCCCTATCAAAACAAAAAGCTAATTACAGCATAATCCTCTTAACCATGAAGGATTAACTACTGAGATAAGAACGGAGTTGTTTCACCTGTAAATGGGCATTTCTTGTTTCTTCTACCCAAGACTGATAGCACAGCTCACCTATACAGCTCCAGCTACTGTATTATCATGACAGGTGCTGAGAACCTTTGGGATCTACTTACAAACAAGGGTTTTCTTTTACTCTATTCAGTCCAAACTATATCACTATTTCTTTAAATCTGGTGATTTTGGCAGAAATAATTATATGAAAGCTCTAAATTCAGATCCTAACCTTATGGCCTACTCCCATGTCTTTCATTTCTTATTCTCAGGCTACTCACCCTGCTGGAGCTGGCTCTGAGTGTATCTGCAGGTATTACTGGGCAGCATCATCTTCCTCAGCAAGGGCAGGGTACCAGTCACCTCCTCCTCACATACCCAGTCCTCCACTAGACACAGGTGGGGGTAGTTGGTGGCCAGCAGCCTCAGCAGGGCAGAGTGCAGACCTGGCAATGAGAAAAGAGAAGCCAAATTTATTTATTATTCATATGAATTTTGTGTGTTAGAGCTTATTTTTCTTCTTCTTTTTACCTTTTTTTTTTTTTTTTAAACATTGTTAGTGCAGTTTTCCTTGTTTTATAGCATAATGATTTGTTTTATTTGCATCAATGGATATTTTCAGTGTCCAGATGCAAAACAGCAAAACAGCAAATATCGCCAAGTGAAAGATGCACAGATTTAAAGTTTTTCTGGGTGCATAGTGAAATTTACTGTGCAGTGATATGTAATTCTGGGCTACAGCTATAATCTCGGCATGTAACTTGTGTGCTCCCAAGCATGTAACATCGAAAAAGTAAATAAAACATAGATATAGGGATGTAACCAAATGTTAAGTCCATGTCTCACCCCCTAGCTCTTGCTGCAGTCCCTGGGCCTGGGTAACCAAGTACTTAATAGGGATCTGGTCCATCAAGGCTGCTGAGTAAGACTTTGGTTTCCTCTGCATCAGGGCTGAAAAAAAGAGAAAAAAGTGTGAGTGAAGAAAAGAAACTACAAGATAATAAATGGTTAGGGCAAGACCATAAAGCAGGAGAAGGACAAGACAGAGCGCAAGTGTTTTATTTGGCTGTGTAAGGATGCCAGAGCTGCTGTGCCGATGTGTTACAGGAGCGGAGGTGATTTTTCATTGACGTGGGTTCATTACCACTGCTGATGGGCATCATTACTCCTTCCTTGAAGGCTGTGGGAGCACTTGGGTAAACAGAGCAATTAAAGAGATGGGCATAAACTCTCACATAAATCTGGCCTAATGAAGGGCAAGAGGAGAGCTCATCACAGGAGAGAATAAACACTGACTAGGCTAACTGCTAATGCTCAATCTAACCTACAGCTGTCCTAGTTAGCTTGGCTCCCACAGTCACTGTACTTGGCTCTTTCTCAGCCATCCATTTATTCTCTATGAAGCAGCCAGCATTCAGTGCCAAGACAGAAAAGGATGAATGACTGAACATCCAGAGTGCGATCATCTCCAACAACTTCACAGAGGACAAAAGCTGCCTTTCTCCTCTCACAGCCTGACAAATATCCTCAATCTCACAAACAATGCCTTCTTCACTGGAGCAGATGACAATGGATACACTTTAGACAGGCAGTAAAAGGAGAGAAAAAATAGAAAGACAGAGAGCCAACAGTACAGAGGGAAGTGCAGTGTTTTACAGGGCACAGACATTGTTATGTGCATACCTAGTTGTTTGGTGCTGGCCAACAGGTTCTCCTCATAAGACAGGATATAGTAGAGGATAAGGAGTTGGGTGGTGATGGAGTAGCGCTGTCGTCCCCCTCGACCACCCTCCCCTTGCTGACCATCAGAGAAAGAGAGAAGCAATGAAATGCTGGTATTTCTCATTACACCAGCTCCAACTTTAAACATTACTTCAGTCATTATTAGCAAATTTGTCATGAAAACCCTGGTTTTGCTTACAACTTGTTTAAAGACAAGCCTACACAACCAGAATGAGAGTTTGATGTTAACAGAGCTGTAACTCATTAAACAGACTGGTTTTATAATGCAGTTAAACTGTAATATGCAATTCTTGAATCCTGATAGTTACAAATATCCATCTGACCTAAAGAAACTGTAGGGATGAGGATGAAGAATTTAAAGTACAATGTACAGTATAATAGAGTGTTACTGAAATCCAATAATAATTGTGGCTATCACAATAAGTAAGTAAAGTAAATCATGGTGGCAGAAAAACAAAGACATGGTGTTTAAAGCTGTATTAAGGGAACCTTCTATAAAGAGCCACTAAAAACAGAAGTAGCTCAACTAACTCTAAAAAAGAAAACATTGCTTTAATAATCAGACATATTATTGGATATCATCACAATATAAAATGTAAAACAAAGAACACAACAAAAAAAATTAAAACCTCTAATGCAATGTACAGTGCCAATTCGTTTTCAGGCAGCAGTTTTAGGTTTTTGCTGTTCCTGGGAAGCCCTAGGGCTGACTCACTGCAGCAGAGCTCTGGAAGACATTGAGGATCTCTTGCTCAGTGATAGGCTGGTTGGTGGCCTCTGGGTTGGCTTTAGATGCTGGCGTGAGGATGGAGTTGATATAGGCATCAATCAGGGGAATCAGCTGAGTGTGGATTGGGGTGGTTGTCTCACAGAGCTGGCGGTAGATCCAGTCCTGACACAAGTACAGCAACATAGAGCAAAATGCATTTTTAAACAGATGTAGTAAGTCATGCAGTTATTATGAGCTGTATTAGTGCACATACAGTATCATACCTTGATGGACACTTTGTGCTTGGTAAAGGCCCGGCTCCGAAGCAGCTGGTAGATACAGTGAATAGGGAGGAACCCTGTGATGTTGGCACTTAAGTTGCTGGTCACTGCAACCCTAACTGCATGGGCAGTAACCACCTACACACCAGAAGTAATGAACGAGTTATCAATACAGTAATAGATGTACAGCATTGCATCCCATTGTGATGAGAACGCACCCAGCTTTGTAGAATGTAATTGAATTTCTCTGGCTCCTTTACTGACAACTTCTTACTATTCTCCTACTGGCACCATGGTACGGTACACAAATAAGCCTGAGCACACTTCAGCAAAATATAAGTACTGAATTCAACTGAACGTCTTTATTGTCATTTATAAAGTACAATGAGATTGAAATACAATCCTTAAAAGTGCAAGAAAAAAATAAATGTGTATATTTTTAGAAGTACTGTAGGACTGGGTCACATGACGATACACGCTGAGAGACAGTAGAAATGTGTCTTACACTGTTACAACAAGATGTTTATACTTGTATTAGGTATGACTGTATTTTGTTATTTTAAGCAGCTCTGAAAATCCCTGAGCAGTTCAACTTAATGGCAGTATTAGAACTATATTATTTTTGTCCAAAATTATGAAATTCATTGAACTAGAGGAGACAAAGACAGAAAATCCCATCATGTTAGTTTACCAATTAATAGTTTAAACAAATGAATTTCTATGTCTCACTTTTTAAAAATATATGATTTCTTACATAAGGATGGAAGGAAGGTATCTTTTACATCTTGTTTTTTATAGTGTATGTAAACCACAGTGTATTGTCTTGTTTAAGATAAAATCAGAACAGTCCCCCCGTACATAGACTTAGCAGACACTAGTGACAGTGCATCTATCTATCTATTCATCCATCCATCCAAGTAATAGTGATCATCATGTGCCATTTAGGAAGGCTAGGTTATATACTAGTATGTACCTGTTCTGTAAATATCTCTTGTGTGAAGATAGTCTTCATCTTGCTTAAAGAGCTGGGCTTGATGGCAATCTGTGGATACATTAACATTGTCCAAAACAAAACAAACAAACAAAGATAAAGAATGTCAACAGAGTGAAAACAACCTGCAGGCAATACACTGGTATTCTGTAATTCCCTTCTTTCATATTTCATAAGATAAATTCTACATGGCAGGCACAACACAGAATTGAGAGAATGCCCTCAAGGTGGAAACAAACAGGCTCTAAATCCAATTACATTACACATCTTTGTGGAAAATACATAGAGACAGGAAAACTACTTAGCACACAGGAAACAATGGTGCACTTAATAAGTAATAAAACAGCAAATTGGCCACAGGGTATAGTGTGTCTTGGTAGAATGTGTATGCTGCAAGTGTTTCATCAGTGGAACAGTCTTTATATGCACCACTGCTACAGTGGAGTGGGGCCGGTGGCTGGTCAGCCAGACTGATATATTGATCACTGCCTCACTCCCACCTTCCACCTTACCTTCATCCCCAAAGTAGAACACACCAACTCAATAATGGAGCTGAGCTGGTTGCTATGGAAATACATGGCAACCAGTAATAGCATCTCTCCAAAAGAAGCAGATACGCCTGCAGCACTGCAAGGAGGAAGACACACACATATGGCAGGCAGGAAAGTGAAAAACAGACACACAGACTTGTCATTAATAACAAATTATAACTCCAGCAGTGTATATGAGTATATGCCTCTGTGTGTGAGACTAAACCATTGGAGTCTTAAGTGATTTTAGGGGAGACTAAAGGGATATAGACTGTTAGAAGGCATGTGTGGGAGTTGATGCAGCTAGCATAATCAGTTTATTATCATTCTGTTCTGTAAGATGCAGGATTAAGGCAGGTCATTTTAACTTAATATTTAATTTTAACAGACAAACAAAACCTTGATGAGTTTATCTCTGGCTAGTCCCAAGAACAACAAACATTTACATAGGGAGGATTAGGTGCCTCAAAAAAACGTGGACACCGACAACACAAGCACATATTCAACTGTGAATACAGACATATGATTTAAAATATTGTCTATAAAGGAATTTGCTTGGTATTTCATGTCTAGCTGTCATGTCTGAACAAAGCCCTGGGTTACATAGCTGGTTAAAGTGTTACCAGCCATTTTATCTGGTCAGATCTAGATAAGTAGCCGGCTACTTTCTAACTGGCTACATGTTTGAACTGAAGTGGTCAAGATGACGACTGTGCTACGTAAGATGCACTCGTGCACAATGTTCAAACTAATCACTGTTCAGTAGGACGTGGCATTTATAAATAGCACACTGGCACAAAGTATATTTTGACGTGGTTCACGAAGATATGGTTCAGCTGCTTGAGCTAATGCAGAAAATTTCCAGTCGCTGGAAGTTCATCTTCACTGTCAAATGCCTGTTACTATGGAGAACCTTTTAGCCTCATATATTCATAACCTCCGGCGTTGCTTTGTGTCTGTCTCCTGTGATGTTGGACGTCACATGAATGTTGTTGCTATACCCAGCAAGGTCCTGCTATGTTTGAATAAAGCCTTGCCAGGAACAGCAGCTTGTCTAAACACCAAAAAAGCAACTGCTACACGTCTACATGCAACCTGCAATTTCACAGGTACCATGTCTGAAAGGGGCTTTAGGTGTCACTTGTCTACCAGTTTAAGGCAAATGCAACAGCAAAGTGAACCGTGTCTGAATCCTCAAACATTAATCAATAATCAAACATTTGCTGAGGACAAAAATTAATACTATTTACCCAAATTCACACAATAAAAAGTTAAGTTTGCACAATTCAATAGAGTAAAATGGGATTAACATGAACTGCAAAAAATGTTCACAAGTTGTAAAGCTGTAAATTCTGAGATTCTGGTTACCTCTCAAAGTATTCCTCCTCTTTGATCATCCAGCTGAGCCACATGACCATCAGCTGCTCCTGCTCTGGAGTGCTGGGCACAAACAGACCACAAACAGACCACAGAGGATAATATTCACCCTCCATATAACAACAGGACAGTATGAAATGCCAAACGACGCATGCAGCCTGCAAAGGCAGAAATTCTAAACTCAGGACCACCTGAAACAGGGTTTGTGATCCCAACCTATTTCTGTTTGCTGAATGAAAAAAGTATTTCTCAAAGTAGGAGTCAATAAAAATGGCTTTATTTACCTGACTAGAGTAGGGAAGGCCAGCAGCTTACAGAAGGACAAGGAGACAAAGCGAACACCAGCAGGAGTGGCTGGAGGCCGGCTGGTCATCAGCTGCAGCAGCTGCTCTGCCTCCTCATCTGTAGGTCTGGACAAACACCAAAATGAACTACATTCACTTTAAGAAAGTAACTTTTAGAAAAAGTTAGTATTTGTATTGAACTAAATAAAATCATAGTTACACAAGCATCAAATTCAGGAGGGCCACTGCAACCTCTTTGGCGTACCTGAGGCCTGCGATGCCCATGAGGGCACAGTACAGTCGGAGCAGAGCGCTGGCCTTCACCACATGCTCCTCTCTGAGGCCAGAGTACCCTGAGCTGCCCTCCCCTTCCATGTCACCATCGTTGGGCACATGGGTGCTGCGTGAGCGTGGCAGGATGGCAACCAGTTCCAGCAGCAGCTGTCTGCGCATCTGCCACAGCACCGAGCTGCTTTCTCTTTTTCTCTGGCATTAAAGAGACAATACAGAGGGATGGATATGAGTCAACTAGTGTACTTCCATCCAAGTGTTTACAGTCCATTCATTTTCTGTTCATCAATTAACTGATTAACAATTGGAAAATCAGCTGAGATAAAAACATAAATGGGGACAAAAGATTTCAATACATTTGCCCAATTCAGCAAAGAGGTTTTTCCACACAAGAGGGAGAGAGAACTTTACTGGCTATTGAAGAAATAATGCAACATTTTTAAAATGTTGAAACATAAATAATTCAATAAATACACGGTACCATTTTCAGTGAAAGTTTGTCTGTGGCCTGCGCTCCATAAATGCCAGAGGATGGAAAAAATACCTGATTCACTTTTGTTATATTTTAAACATTTGCTTAAACCACTGGCAATTCACTTCACAAGCTGACAACTGAGAAATAAGGGACAGAAGCTATCCTTTCCTATTCTGTGACAGCTGACTGCTGTCTCTCAGAACACTGATATTTCTACTACTACAGACAAAAATGTGTTAACATCTTCTGAATATCTGATTCAAGTGAAATCATAACTCATGTATGCATAACTTGGTTACATTCAGTAAACTCTGATGCTTTAAAGAGCCCATGACATGCTTATTTTCCAGCCATTTAATGTTTAATCTAGATTAGATCTGCACCCATCATAACTCCAAATAGTCTGTACTTTTGCCTCAGTGTCGTCTGCCCAACATGAGGAGCTTACTGCATTACAATCTTCTTTATGTAAAACTCCTTAACTACTGGAGTGTTAGTGTGTGTAATTAAAAACACATGCAAGTCAATACAGAATATGCCCTGGCACCTCACCTGTTGTCCATTGCGAATGAACATACTGAACCAGGTCCTGACTTTGCTGTTGGTCCCCAGCAGCAGACCACTGACATAAGAGACTAGGGGACTGACTGCCTCATCTGCAATATCTGGTTTATAGTCCAGAGTTAGAGCCACACCCAGGCCAGGCAGGTGGCACTCCTCCACCTAAGGACACAGAATTCACAAACACACAGCGCATTATACTGGGGATGCTTTTATTCTTGTGTATGTATATTTTTTGTGATTACAGCATCTTTCAAATTATTCTCAAATCTGCTCTTAATGTTTAGTATTTAAAGTAATGTAATATATGTCGTTTCAGTTATTCCAACTAACGGTATGTTCACCTGTACAGCTTCAAAAGGCCGGGCCAGCTGCCATTTATTGTGAATGAGACCCTGATTTGCAGCCCTGCAGCACCTGCACAGCTCAACAGATTCAAAGGCTACAGTAAAGAGGAACATTGAGAAAGACTCAACTTTAAGCACATATCCTCTGACGCAGTGTGAGTGACGGCCAGGCGAGAGCCAATCACCATCATCTTGATTCCACCAGAAATGGAACCAGGGAGTTGTTTACTGCTCCAGTAAACAACTCCCAACTCCACTATGTGGAGTGGAGCAATTTTAAACAAATTGGAGGGAAGAAAAAAAACCTGTCATCACAACTTCTGGCTTCTCACTTCTCTACAACATGTTTTTAACAAGTTACTGGGACATACTGTAAAAAAGAAGACCGATGTGTGGAAACAAACCTCCAATACACATAGCAGCATGTAGTGCACTGGATAGATCAGAAAGCAACTGTCCATTTGGAGCAAAGGATGTAAATTATGTGTCCAACACAACACACCCCTAGACCTACAGATTCACTGAAGGCCTTATAAACACTATGAATCCATATGTGTCATGGTACCTTAACATCCCTCTTCAAAACACTACTCCTGCTGTTATATCCCTATCCACTGTTGTTCCTGTTTTCCCCTATCATTATCATTTTCATTCTTTATCAACCTATGTCACTTATCCCTACTTGTATCTGCTCTTTTGAACATTCTCTGCTCATTTTTGGTCAAAAACCACTAGAAAAGTAACATCTGATCGATAAAGCCACTTTCACATATGAACTACTGGAAATACCTTTTAAGCAAGAGACGGGAGGGGAGCCTGCCACCTGGGGCAAGCATGTAGGAGGTGGGCCATGACACATGGACAGAGAGCACAACCTGCAGGTCTGTCACCACGTACAGACAGTTTTTTGTCCTACATTTATGACACTGAGAATTTACAAGAACACACTTAATGTGTTGCTGGAGATTGCTGGATACCTGACTTCCACAAGCAGCCAACCTGTCCTCTAAGCTGTTAGCTAGGTGATTTTAGTTTCACTCTTGGGCTCAGATTGAGTTATCTCAGGATCAGCATTTCTTTCAGCTGTTTTCTGAGTCAGATCTTTGCATCTCTTGCTGCTCCTGAAAAGCTCCTGAGGTGAAAAGTGTGTCACGTTACAATGACAACTTGCAACAGTGAGTTGCTATCATTTGCGGCATAATTACAATATTAACCAGTGTTTTAATTTGCTACTTTTGATGTTTATTATGTTTTCTTTTTCCTGTTTCTTTGAATGTAGATAATGAATACTGCTGTAGTTAATGATTCTGCCGTGTCTGCATTAAAAGTGAGATGCCTTGCATCAAAACAAGCGCCCCCTTTTCCTTGCTAAGCTGCATTAAACAATAGGAGGAATGCGTTACATCATGTGACGAGCTGTAGACAGGAAGAGAAGACCAATTAAAAAATAAATCCAACATGTCTGACATTGTGCTGTCCTGCAACTGTTTTTAAATGTTGCGCTGCCTGCCCTGTACACATAGTGCCAAATAGCAGTTGACGCAGAAATAAATCACTGTGCAGTTATTAGTTGCAGTTATTGGTTAACGCAGCTTAACAAAAAAAAAAAAAAAGGAGTGCTTAGTTTGATACAAGGGATCTCACTGCAAATGCAAACACCAGAATTATTGTCACGTGAGACTGACATCACATAGGGATCTAAATCACACTTACAAAATGATTTATCGCGCAGCCGAGGTAGAAATTGAAAATTCCTGACAGAGGCACTTTAATGGACATGTGGATGATGCATGGCATGATTTTTTTTTCTTGTGAGTATATTAACAGTGGAACTGACCACCATGGCTCTGATGTTGAGGGCCTGTGAGGGGTTCATCTGACATAGCTGCCTTAGGGCTTCCGTCCTACGTCGACCGCCCACACTCTCCTCATCCTGACGCTCTCCATTCTTGATCAAACCTCTGCAAACTGCAAAGACAGACGTGCATATTTAAGTGAATAAACAGCATGTAACAATCCACCAAAAACTAATTTGGACTACTGAATTTCCTGGAACCAAATAACATACCATTTATTAGCAACATGCTCAATGATTTTGATTTTTATGCAAAGCAAGGGAAAACTAATGTTTAATAATGTAATCCTTGCCTAAAGGTTTCCTGGCTTTCTGTATATCTCTGACAGACAGAAAGCTGGTGTACAACTGGCCAAGTCATGTTCCACCATAACCAGACTAAACAAGAATCAAGACTCATTTATTTGCCAGTAAATAAGATTTAACAGCATTTCCAAAGCCCTATCTTGTTTTCCTTGTGCTTTTCCACAGCTGACATTTTAAAAGGCAAACTATTTATGCCTGGATAAGACTATGACATGCACTAACATAATATTAGTTTCCACCTTTGCCACTTCTGGATTATTTCATTTCATATGCCATAAAGCGCCAGCAGAGTTAGGTCTGGTTACCAGCCTGTGATCAATGTGACAGACCTTGACACTTCTCGAAAGAGCCTTTTCCCTCTTCACTGTTTCATCAGTTCATTTCACTTTCACTTCAATAAGACAAGGTCTTTTCCAATAACTAAGCCAAAATGATTTCTTGATGTCGGCTGCTATGTAACACACACAAATACACTATTGACTTAGCTCTGACCCTGTGTGTGATAAGGAAGCACTGGAGACAGCAGGCATTTTCTTATAATGAATCTGTGAAAGCACAGACTGCGCTCTCTGGGAGCCAGAGCAGGACAGTAATGTTCATCATCAATCCACGACAAATACATACACCCTCGAGCCAGTGGCATGGCTAGACTTTCAAGAAGAAACACTCATAGCAAAAACTTGTAGTGGTGACTCAAAAGCGATTTTAAGCTAATGTTCAGTAAAGGCCTATTCCTGCCACAGCAGGCACACTCACTATCCATATGAAGCTAGGAATGGCAATTAACCAGTCACTCCACCTCACATTATCAGCTGGCATTATGTGCAGTGTCATGGCACGTGTGAATTACCTTCACTGAAGCTGTCAGGCACATTGGCAACCAACAGACACAGAAACCAGTCACCATTGCGAATATGAAGCAAAGCTTCTGCCACATCCACAATGGGCAGCAAGGAAGGGAGCTCTACAAAAAAATGCAAATGAACACATTTTAGACAACATAAAATAATAGGTGGCTTTTCTAGTATATTGAATATTTTCACCTCACTATCAGCATGTTTCCTAGTCACCCCTTGTGACTCTAATGTATTACATACACTCGAGTCACAGAGATGATCAGCTAACTTGTCGCCCATTTTAACCTCATACTGTCACTTCATAACACCCACCCAAATTCTGAAGGTATTTCTCACAGCATCAGCCTCTTCTAATCATGTGGAATCAAAAATAATATTTTCCAGTCCATGAAAAATGTCATTTTTGTCAGTTTCTTGGGTAAAACAGCCTCTTTTCAGTAAAAAAAAAAATGGTGACGGGAAATGACAGAATCTTTCTCTCGCTTATTTCGTGAAAGTCAAGCCACTTTGACACAACGCCAGAGTGATTACATCAATTCCTGTTGCCATCTTTGTTTATATAAGAAGAATGGGTACAACTGAGAAACTGATCATATTTTTTTTCCTGGACTGGAGCAGATTATTTTTGATTCCATTTCATTAGAAGAGTCTATGCGGATTCAAGAACCTCCTTCTGAATTTGGTTGAGTATTATGAAACGACAGTATGGGGTTAAAACATTCAGCAAGTCTCAATTTTGCACATTAATGGAAGACTATCTCTGTGACTCGAGTGTATGTAATACATGAGAATCACAAGCTGGGGCTACATCTCCATGATGTAAGTTCTCAGGCTGCTTTCTTATGCTCAGGACTTGACTTCAGAATGGTTTTAGTCCACTGATGTGTTTAACCCAAAACACTACTGTTGAGTGACTTACTGTAAAAGTTCAATCATGACATCATGAATTTAACAAATTAGAATTTGAGTGGAAAAACCAAGGCAGTGAATTCATCAAATAAAAACTGTAAAACTGTATCATACATCACAAAACCTCCTTCAGATTAATTTGGCATCATGTCACAAACTTTCATATGAGCTAATCCTGCTCATGCACCTATGACATTGTAATCTGAATCTTATCAATCTCATCCTTGCACATAGCACACTTATGTACAAAAGATGTTGTAGTCAACATGACCCCACTTGTAAAGCACTTCTAACTAAAACTATTTAGAAGATGAAAGGTACCTGCTTGTAAAATGCAGAGGACATCTGCGACCTCTTCCAGGTAAACGGGACTTTCAAAGAGTTCGGACGACTTTAAAAAAAACTCCCCGTTTGAATCTGCCACCTGAGAAACAACAAGGGATCAGTCATCCAAGTCATCTTCTAGAAGATGAAAGCACTAAAGAACAACTGCACGACTAAGGAACATCTAATCTGTCAGTCAATGTAAGAGTAGCTGCCAGAAATGCAGTAGTTTCTGATGCCAAACTGAGCTTAAGTAAAGAAAGCAGTGCAATCTTGTTACTTTCACCTGCCATTTCCACAAGTAAGATTTATTTACTAATTCAGTCATTTGTACAAGGTCATTCATTCATATCAACAACTCCAGTTAGCCAGGTACTTCTAAATAGTTTAGTTTGGCATACCCAATATTATTTTTTTAAATCAATACTTAACCTTTTATAAATTTTCATGGGGCATCTTGTTTTTGCTATTTCTAATGAAAAGGGGACAATTTAAGCTAAATATATTCATGTTATTAGTGTCTTGTGATGTACTGGGATGTTTGGGCCTCTGGCTGCACCTTATTCATGATAGTCAACAGTTCACTGAGTGTAAGACGGAGTCTTCTCAGGGGATCACTATGTTCAAACTCCAGGGTCAGACCATGCTGTAGCTGGGACACCAAGATGCTCTCTCCATTAGAGCTCCCCCCCGCCTTGTGCCTGACAGAAGAGACAGCATATGGCGTTTGTGACTAAAATGAACACCTAGTATTTTTTAATAAGCAGTGATCAGTAGTATTTTTTGAAGAGAGTATTGTATGTATGCCCTTATGAACTGAGTGTGTCAGTCAGCTATACCTAAGCTGCTGCTCCTTTCTTGCATCTTGCTCCAAGGCATGAAAGTCCACAGACAAGAGCGCTACAATGGAGTTGACAGCCTCCACTCCAGAGAGCAGGCGGAGGATAAGCTTCTTGTCCTGGGCCCAGGTATGGCTCTGATCAGCTGGGGCACATAAAGCCATCCTCACCAGGCAGGGCAGTAGCAGCCTCAGCTCTGGGTCACTGAGGGCAGCCAGGCGTACTACATCCACCTTCTGCATGGCTTCAAAAGCATAGGGGCTGACAAACTGCAGCCCTGCACTGTCGGCCATCTCACTGCAACGAAACCACATGAAGCAGGCAAAACAAATATAAAAGGCAGATCTGATGCGATCTTAAGAAATAAAGCGAACAGTCTTCATCGTGTGCGTTATGAGCAAATGTGCTGATTAAACTGATGGGGTGGCAAACTACAGAAACTCCACTAAAGTAACGTTACAGTCTCCGGCAAATACAGTTCAGCTGACAGAAGCAGCTTAAATTTACAAAGTGGCAACGCATTCATTTCTCGAGTTACTACGGTTTTCTCTGGCTATTCCGTAGTTAATATATGTGTAAATAATTTATCACAGGTTTAGTTAATTGGTTGTTACACAGTGGCATTACCGTTAAGTTTTTTAATATCACGATAACCGGCTAGCAAAACAAGGTAGCATTAACGTTAAATGGTTAGGTAATGCTAATGCTGGCTAATGCTGGAAAATATCGTTAACCTGAATGAACGGTGAATCTGACTGTACGATTCAGGTGCAGCACTCAGAAATTTTCACTACGTCTCTTCAATAACAAAGCAATATTGAAGGAACAGCTAGGCTAGGTCTGCTAGCCAGGCAGCTTATTTCGCTTGTTACTAGCTGCCGTCCGTAGCTTAGCCACCATTCATTGGCTATCCGCATTGTTTTGGAGCTCTTAGCTTAGCACTTATTTGCCAGCTAGGTTAACTGCTAGATCTGAGCTAAGCTAGGTTAGCTGTCCTATCAGACGAGTGTGCTGCCTGGTCTGTCCTTGGCGTGTGTAATAATAATCTTACCTCACGTATTAGGACGATGCTTTCTTTTAAATAAATGTCACCATGGAGGCCTTGAGACCTCGGACTCGGCTGTGTACCGTCGAGCTCTGTAGGGGAGTCCTGGCACTGATAGAGAAAGAAGCTTGTCCTAGCTTTTGCCGGCAGGTTTATGGAAATGTCTGCAGCGTAATATCTTTCACGCCCTGTCTATCCCAGTTTTCGCTTACCCACCTACATCTTATCTTTATCTACAGTGTAGACAGATAAATATGTCAGTGTGAAAGTTGTGGAACTGGCCTCGTCTTCACCGTATGCCGACACTGACAGTACGATAGTCCGCTCCTGTCCCGACTGCAGGCAGCGCTGTGACACACACAACATGGACTGGATGATAGTGAGAAGTTGTTTCAGTATGACTGAATTCATATTTCATTTCGTCAAACCATGCACTGGTGCCAGCATGATTCTTTTTCAATTTATTCACATCCTTACAAAAGGGCAGCATTCAGATCTCCCAATAATGACAGCCTGAATCTATGTGAGGAAATAGCTTGAAAAAAGTATCAAGATTACCTGATGAGCACAAGGTAAATAATGAATCACCAGTTTGTGAAGTTTTAATTAACTATAATTTGACATTTTCTGCACCATTGATAATGAAAGGAAAACAAATATCCATATATAACCAATTTTTGTGGCAGACAGGCCTGTTATTTCCATCTGGTTAAAATGCAAGAGTTAATATCTTTGGATAACAAGAAAGTAGGTCATTATGAATGTGTTGCAATCCAATATATAATATCTAATTTACTCCATACTGAATTTTAAGATGCCATTGTTGGTCTTACAGTTATGAGAGGCCACAATAAAATATATGGAGTATCAATTCAACTATTTAGACTTCTAGGCTTTTACCTATGCCATCAGTGTCGGTGTAAATTCCACTACACATTGACAGCAGCTGCTGAGGGATGAAGGAAAACAGAGCAGGACCTCTCTGTAATGCAGGGCTGCAGACTCCGAACAGAAATGCTCAAAATTCTGAGAAGAATGAATTGCCAATCCAACAATTCACAGGTAATTCAACTTACATTGTAGGGTTATTTCTATGTTTTTGCCTTTTACCTACTTGTGAATAGTGTGTGGTAACCAGCATGCAAACCTACAGTACTGTATAACAGAAGCAGATCATCACTGCAAACAACCATGATTTCTAAAAAAGAAAACATGGCACTGGACTTAAAATTAATTTTCAGGGTTTATTAAATATTGAATGTATTTATCTGCACTCAAAGACCAAATAAATAAATTTTGATGGTCAAAATTTTAAAGCCAACAAATGCTGCTTAATATACAAGGTAAAAAGCAATAGCAATGGATTTTCAATAGTCAAAGTACACTTTCCCTCTGAACAGGAGAAATCGAAGCAGAAGATCTTTCTTGGTGCTCAAACACTGAATATCCAATGGGCAGCCATCTGTAGCTGGTTTTAAAGTTCATTTACACCACACATTTACTTTCACACTGAAGTAAAGTGGGACTGGTCTAAATATATCTATAACCAATCAGAATTGGTGCCAAAGAGTCAGGCCTCAGTCAACCAGTTTAAGAAGAGGTACAGTAAAAAAGGATGTGCTGAAAAGGACACTGCATGTCCGCCAATAAAACACCTGTTCTTATCTTTTCTTTCTCCTTTAAAAAACAAAAAAAAGATCAAACCTGAGGTACTCTACTTCCAAGAGATGCCAGTAGTTCTCCTTTCACCCTTCTACTGGTGTCCTTGTTCAATTGCACATCACAGCCCCCCTCCCCAAAGCAATAAACACAAGCACAGGAAATTAAGTTGACACACTTTATTCCTAAAACAGAAGCCACACCACCAACTGCTGGCATGGCATTCATATATAATTATTTATATATATTGCCATTTGGTTTTTGTGTCTAAATGTGTAGTATAAAATACTATATACAACAATGTACCTCTTTATTTGAACACAGTGAAGTTCATTGCTGTACAAGTCCTCTGTAGCTACAGCTTTGCTGTAAGTCCTTCATGCTCAAAGGCATGGAACATAATTCTCCACTCTAATTCTTCTGTACATTGACAATACAAATATTCTGTCTGCATTACAAAAAATAATACTCTAAAAGCAACCTACCGGGGACTTTAGTTTTTATGGGATTTTTTTCCTGGTTGTTTTTTAATTAAGACAATTACATATATCTTAGACCAATTGCTTTAAAGCAGGAAGGTGATATAAACCTTCTCCATTTAATATATAAAAGAGGTTAAGAAATAAGACAAATTATACATTTAAAAACTTAATAAATAAGATAGATGCAGGCATTTCATTTGGATACTTTTTCATCCAAAGGATTAAAAAGAAATTTCCGGTCTTAAAACCAAAGATGCATTCTCGAGTTTCTCTCCTTGATCAAATATGTCCCTTTTCTTCCACTAATTTTACAGACAGACTCGTCTCTCCAATACAGACTGGCCAGTGACTGTGCTGCCATACTACATACCATGGCAACCCATCTGTCATTCTCTCATGTTCATTAATTGCAACTCAACTTCTGGTTTCTCCCTCATCTTTATTCCCTTGTCTCTGTGTGTGTCTTTACATCACAAGGACAGGACCATCTCAGCCAGAAGCAGCCATGGGGGACAGGACTGTCTCAGCTTTAAACAGCCGTCTAATCCCTTCTCAGTGCAGGAGCCAGCTCGATTCCTCTGGGCTGAGTCTGGTCCTTGCAGTTTTCTTCAGTCTTGACGATACCCCCTTTGAAGTCGTCAGTTCCCTCTCCTCTGAAATGCTTGCCCTACATCCCCCTTGTAACAGGCTGCTGGTTACAACATGTTCATAATGAAGTTGTACAGCTGGTTGAGCACCACAAAGTGAATGGGCAGACACGATCGTCGGTCCTGTGTGGCCGGGTCACACGTCAGCCAGGAGAGGGCGTTGTATTGTTCCAGCACAAATCTGTCCAGGCATCCAAAAAAGTGGTCATTTAAAAAGTATACCTCAGCTGGTCATCAATATATTGAATATTATGATATATGTTCTATAGGATTTGGCTTTTTATTTTGCAAAACTCAAATCATTCAATTTCCTGGCTAATATACATATAAGAGACAGGAGCACTTAAAACATATTAAGGGTAAACAATTTCAAATGTATGTTTAGTTGTTGTGTTTTGTCACCATTTGTAACCAAAAACCAGTTAAGTGAGAATAAAAACTGAAAATACAAAAATCACCCTGGAAACTCAGTCAGCAGGGTGGTAACAGTATTTCGTGCACTTGTGGTGGACTGTGTTCTGGTGTTGTTTACCTGAGCACATCTGAGGTCTGATTGGAGTCGAGGGGGTGGGAGTGTTTGCTGTGCAGTAGTTCATCTGATTGTACTGAATACACATGGAGGTGCAAAGAGGCCTGAGAGGGTTGGATGCAGGCAAACAGGTGGTGTCAGTGGTATTATAATGACATTAGGAACCTTTTATTACATTTCATCTGATTAACAGCAGCTCTCTTCACAATAGTGACAGCAGCACTTGGTCTATAGTTATTTCCAGAAGCAAGGACTAGCACTGCAACTCAAAACCAGTGAATGTGCTTTGCAGTATGTGCCATTTGTTTACACACACAAGGGTTCGATTACCCTTACTTCAAGTGGGTACAAGCTCCTTGTTTACATCCTAACAGCATTTTAAAGAAATAATAATACCTTTTTAGTGCTTAAACAAAACTATCATAAGTCTAACTTGTTTAATGCTGTTGCCTTGTTACAGTTTATTATAGTTTTATCTCTTTTTAAACCTCATGTGCCTGAATCTACCACTTAATTGTTTCACCAAGTTGTCTTTATTTCCTTGTGCTCTTGTATGAAAGGCCAGCTTAAAAAGTACATCAAACTGACATGCTGAAGGGAAGAGGTTGGTACCTTGAGGAAAAGTGGACACTGGTTCTGAGCCTGTGGACAGGCTGACCAGAACCAGTCCGGTAGTGGGCCAGCTTTAGCCGTGGACACAAAGTAGCCAAGGGCCAAAGGCTGCTGCAGGAGGTTAGGGACCTCTTCATGAGACTCCATGCGGTCTGTGCTCTGGCCCTGCCACAAGGAGGAAACTCCAGGTTAGATGTTTGTAAAACAAGCTGTACTTAACCGGCGGTGTGTATGCATGTCTCACCTTACTGCCATCACCTCCATGGTGGTAATGAGAGCCAGGGGAGTGTACTGGTGAAGTTGTGGGCGAAATGTTAATAATGTCTGGGTCTACCAACTCATTCTCTGGGTCCAGCAGGTCAAAGAACCCATCTGAAGAGAAAGGGAGAACAATTCAACAGGACTGAAGTGATGAGATTTTTAATTTAATTCATTAGCTCCCAGTGTCTCAGATAAGTAATCTAAAATGCTCCAAACCTCTCATTTGATCAGTATATATTAACCAAAAATATGCACCTACTGTGGCAATAACACGCAAAGTGTTCATTTCAGAAAATATACTGATACCAACTTCAACCTTCAATGTGTTTAATTTTGCTATTAAGTGATTATGGAATGTTGCTGGCAGCAAATATATTTGCACAAAGGCAATAACCTGTAGGCCAACCCAGACTCTTAACAGACTAGAAAACTAAGTGCAAATGATTTGGAAACAAACTGTACAAAACTTCAGTAACAGCTGCATTTTCCTTTTAACATCAATGACTTTGTTCAAGGTCCAGCAAATAGGATGAGCCACAAGCACTGAAAAACAGGACTCTAAAAAATGACTGCAAGATAGATGACAAAGTGCTACTGACCAGTGGTGGCATTGAGAATGTCGATGTTGGGGTCGATGTTGGTGTAATTGGAGCTGGCTACAAAGGCGGAGGTGGGGAAGACCAGGATGTGGGTGCAGGAGGTGTCCTGTGGGGTGCTCAGCTGTGACGTCTGCATGTTCAGGGTGGTGCTGCGGCCAAACACTGAGCCTGTTGACACCGAGTCTGACAGAACGCACAGAGGAAGGAGAGAGTGACCAGTCAATAAACAGCACAGCTAAGCATAATGAAACAAAATGGGAATCCTTGTCACAAAATCTCTCAAATCATCTCTGAATGAGCAAATTCTCAACATTTGAGCCAAAGAGAAAAAAACCCTCAACAAAGAAACACAAGGCTCAAACTTTGTAGTATTCCAGCATTTTTGAAACTCTCACATATAAATGACAGAAAAATAACAAGTCATCAATTAATTTATAATCAGCTATAAGTACCACCATCCATCCACTGGCGCTAGGTTCCATGGCCATCAATAACACTCCTGAAACCTTTATTTTTATTTAATTTGCTCACTGACTTTAATTAGCTTATTCAATTTTAGGGCTAACATCTTCAGCTGAGTGCTAAGCCACAGCTTCATAAATGACCAAACAGTAACCCTTTCAACAAGAGCCTGCATGCTGAATCTGTGAAATGACTGCTGAAATATTTAGGTCTTCATTTTACAACACTGATAGAATGCATTTAAAATGTCAGGTTTAAGACATTTTGTCACCTGTAGTCAAAAACAAACTAAATAAAACATTTCTGGTTTGTGTTACAGTGATTTTTTTTAAGCTCCTTCTAGTCATAGTTTGGCATGTTTGTACATCCAAGGCCAACAAAGCCTTCCCAATCCCTTTCAGCTTGAAGAGCTTTTTAGGAAGGGGATGTCCTCAGCCAAGCGTCGCTCGACACAATCCTGGTTGATGCACTGACAATCCCCCACTTGTTTCCCAAGATAAACCCATTAATCTGGCTTTCCATCACACCGCACTGAGATCAACGGGAATCCGAGAGGTAGTGCTTTATGAGCGAAAGGGACATGATCTTCCCTGCCATCAATCTGCTCTGGACAAGGAGGGGACAGGCATTGTAATATGCTGCTGCCATCCATCACACCACACGCACAGACATGAACACACATCAGCAATGCCTCACTTGGTCGAGTAATGCAGCTCAGATGAAAAGTGTACATTAAAAAAAAGACTAAGCGTATTTATAATCTTTCTCATGTGCACATATTCTACCTGGCATGATGACAAAGGATCCCTGGGGTTCCATGGCGACCAAGCACACACTGAGAATGCTGGGAGTATCTGAGGCAGAGATGCCACACATTCGACACATTTCCTTCAGGCGGCGACTCAGTGACTGGAGGTTTCGTCTGCTCAGCAGAATACTCCAGTCTGGAATGTGAACATCAGAGAGCGACAGATGAGTGAACAAGTGACTAACTGCTATAGAAAACATTTTGACACTTGAATGCTCTAGTGTTTTTGTCAGAAAAAGGCATTTTAGCCTAACAGTCATCCATACCTTTTAGCTCTCCGTGTCCTATCCTGCCCAGTCGACCGATCACCACCCTCCAGGGGACTGACGTCATCTGCACCAGCCCTAAGCACCAATCCCACAGCTTCTGTAGGCCGAGCCGCCGGACCGAGCCCTTTTTCCTCCGGGCCCTGTAGAACATACATAGTCACATATGTCAAAACTGCTTTTTCATCATCAAGAGCACACACAGTGTGCTTAGCTACAAATCAGAAGTGGTTGAAAACAGAACATACTGTGAGCCCAAGCTCCTCAGACTGAAGGTGAACCTCCTCTCAGGGATGTGTGGGTGTGCACAGACTAAATATACCTTTCATCTCAAATTCAACTTATTTTTTCAGCAAAGTGTTGTGTGACAGCTAACATAACGGATACAGAAATCAGTTTTAATATCAAGCACACACATGTTGAAGACTGCCATACATTTGTGAGGTCACAGACACTTGATGTGCTGCTGTGACTGAATAGGGGTTGTTCACAGAGAAAAATGAATCAGTCGGAGTTCAGGATGTTAAGTAATTTGCTACAGGCCCAAAAGTTTTAAGTGATTCCTTTTTAAATGGTAACAACAACTGAACCTGGTATGTTTTAATATAGTTTTGATGGCATTCCTACCTGTTGGGGACATCAATGTTGATGATGCAGGTCTCCAAGAGTTCCCCATACAGGTCAGTGCAAGTAGCCAGGAGCCAGCGCTGGTCATGTGACAAACAGTACCCTACAAACAGCACGTTGTATTTCTGTGATGCCTCACCGAACGTCTCCCCGAGCTCCGTCTGCTTGTCCTTTACCGGTGCTAAGATAAAGGGGGGTGTATACAAACGCAGACACTCTGGCCTCTGCAGATTGAGAGGGAATAATATCAGGATAAAACACTAAGGATAAATGTTCAGCCAAAATGGACATGCTCCAGATATGTTCATTTTGTGCACATGATCACTGCTCAGCCTCTACAGCCACAGGAAATTCTTGTCTCTCAATCCAAATATTAACTGAGTTCACATTCTAAGTATCTTTGCAGACTAAACTACCGTTTGTGCCACTCCAGTCCATATCCCAGTCCCCCAGCAAGGCAGCTCAAGGTTTGCCAGTATGTTAAAACGAAAACGAAGCACTGGATGCAAGAAGGAAGTCAACTGAATAAGGCCCTGATCTAAAGCACTCCTTTGTCTAAAACTGGAGATGAGATCCCATTATGGAGGTCTCAGGGAGCTAGCCAAGCAGATAATGGAAAGAAAACTCAGGAGTAGAAGGAGGCTACAAATTCCCCTGGTTCTGTTCCAGCAGAAAAAACTATGAGGATGGTTAGCACTAAAACTCTTTATTTCACTGCCTTCTTTCTTTTCAGTGCCAGACTGAATACAGCCAGGGCCAAAGGCTGGGTCATATCAGGGGAGGTTCATGTGTGGCTGGAGAGCTGGAAGCAAATGAAATGCTGCTGCTAGGCACACTGTGTCAGCCCGTTTGTTTGTCTATCAATCAGAGGACAATGTTAGCATGCTGATGCCATCACAGAATTAAAACAGGCACTGATGGACATCAGCTACAGAGCTGAACTGCAACCGCATATTGATTATGTTTTATAACTGTATAACTTGGCGATTTGTTGCATTTACCTCTGGGCTTTTCAGGGCAGTGTCAATGGCCAAGCCTGGGCCGAAGCCTGTGAGTGACTTGACATTGGTGGAAGCGGGTAGTGGCCGTCTGCACCGAGCGAAGACAGAGAAGGCTAGAGATTTGAGGTGCTGGGCGTAGATGTGATGGTCCTCGCCTCGTACGGGTTGAAGCAGGTACTGGCAGGGAACAATCTAAAAAAAAAAAAAGTTAACAGATATAAGCAACAAGTATAACATACAGTCATGACTTCATATACACTTGGAGAAAAGTGGCAAGTGAACATAAATGTTGATTAAAACCTTTTACAGTAAAGCTACAATACACCAATAATGTGCAGAACTTAAGTGACCAATATATAAAATGTCTTTGTACACTACAGTGCAACCTATTATGGTTCTGTATAAATTGTAGAGAGCTAACTGGAAACAGATAGGAGTGATCAAAATGGTGCTGCGTGTTTCTATTCCATGTGAAAATATCCTTTCACATCACAGATGAGAAATGAAGGCATTAAAATATGGGTCTTACAGGTGAAACAAGAGGGGCAGCTAGTTGTTCTTCACGTGTGCTGCACGGTACTGTGACTGAGCAGAGCTGCCAATAATGCGTTTCTCATAATTGTAAGGCATATTGATGAAAACATTTTTATTATACCGAGTATTACAGTTGGCCCTATGGTAAAAGCATATATAAATGTCAAAGCACAAACATTAAGGAAACGTGCTTCAAACCTACAAAAGCACATGCAAAAAGCACCAGAATTATCGCCTCTCAGTTGTAAGCCTCTGCCAGCCAGTCCAGTCACAGTTAATGCACGTCTGTCCAGACACATATATGCGGTAAAGACTTTAAAGGAATTTAATAAAGCACATTAAGGGTACTTCTGGGCAAAATGGAAGTTATCATTATATTGACATGTGATTTTAATGAATCTTTGTGCTTTCACTTCTGTATATGCCTTGTCCTTAGGGGGCAACTATGGAGTATTTCTAAAAATGGAAACATATCTATTGATATGGAACCATAAATGTGAAAAAGTAAGACTGAAGAAACATTGTGGATGTAGCATTGCTATGTCAGATTTTTTTGTTGCAGGTTCAAGGACTAATGTCAGCAGTCAACCATGTAAAGCTTCCTGTACTATAGATGCTGGCTCAAGAAATATCACTGTATTAATTCTTTCCTATGATTTAGCTTTTCCTCACAAGCTCCATCGAGGCAAGTGTTGTAATCAAACAGAGTGAATCCAGAGAAAAGGGATAAGCAACCTTTCCCACTAACCTTTCCAGTTTTTGTTGGCTAAAACAACAATCTAATGAATACAATTTGAATAAAATTCATAATTATGTTTAAGAAAGGACTAAGGAAAACTATACCAATCAGGTGACAGTCAGGTACAGCCCTAGAAAAATAACACCATTCTGAAATCCTTTAGAAATACACTGACAAAAGTCTTGTCCTATAAGGACATAGTAACTTAAAATGTCATAACTTTATTTCTAATCATTCAGTTGTCACAATAAATTGTTAATTTTAATGTCAAGGGCATTCACATTAATAACTGGGTACAAAATGAAACCATCAAAAAGTGTCCTGATATTCACAGCTTGGTAAAGCCCATAACGTCTGTTTCTGCAAAGACAAACGCATGAAATGCGACATGGCCGTTCAGACTGAAGTCGCATTGTAAAACATTGACTATGTTTCCGATTTAGGACCACATATGAAAGTGGCCTGGGCCGGATTTGAAAAAATCGGATTTGTGCTGTTCACACTGTCATAAGGAAATCGGATATGGGTCACATTTGGGCAAAAAGATCGGATTTGAGCCACTTCAGCCTGCAGTGTGAACGTGGCCTAAATGTCAATTGGAGAGGATAAGAAAAAGATTTGAAGAAACTGGTGAAGTTCATGACAGGCCCAGGTCAGGCAGACCCCATAAGACAACTGTTCGAGAGGACCGTTTTGTTGCTTCGGCAGTCCAGGGCCAGCCCCTTTTCAACTGCAGCAGAGCTACATAAAAACTGGTCACCGGAAACCCCTGTATCTACAAGAACAGTTTGTCGAATTCTCTCACACAGTGGTCTCAATGGCTGAATTAGTGCTCAGAAACCAGCATTAAACAGAAGACAACTAAAAAAT
>NW_018128004.1:965050-971760 GCF_001952655.1 Monopterus albus | reverse complement strand
CTGTTATAATTTTTTTAGTATATTACTTGTGTGGTGTAGAAGAGAATTATTTATGTAGAGATACTGCTTGTAAACCAATGATGGTAAGATGATGTCATGGGGTAGGACTGGATAAGTCTGACTTCTTCCTACTCCATTCAAGCATGTACTAGGTATAAGCAAATTGATATTGGATTAGCATTTGTTGGATATGTGTAAAATTATGTGTGTTGACATATCAACTGTCTTTACATGCTTGAAAGAATAAATCAAATCAAATCAAACTGTAAATGACACGTACCGAGGCTGTGGCGGCACACTTGTGCATAGAGTTTGAGCTTGTTAAAGGTGTCGCTATTGCCGCTTGAAGCCTTGAGGAACCAGTCACTGACTGGCTGATCCACAAGGTTCTTGGCTCCTTTGCCACCAACAAGGACTATACCATCAGGGTAGTCTTTGGAGATGGGCCGGTGCTGGCCCAGCCGACATGACTGCAGAGAAACAGATATAGAGGCAAAGTGGTAAAGTTAACGGATGTAAATGTAATTTAATGTGAAAATGGTAAAAAAAAAAAAATGGAGGTTTGATTGTAGCTGTACTTGGAGCACTTTTTATAAATCATTTCAACAACAAAATATTAAACTATTTTTATATGTTTACATTAAAAAGCGATTTCTCCATCAGGACATGCTCTTAGATAATTAACTTAGTTCCTTAATACACCTTCTGAATGCTCTTCCACATGCATGGCATCCTTTTTATTTTTTCTGGTATAAAGCTGTCAGGAACCCAAAATAAAAAATATCGAAATCTATAAAAATGTAAAAATCTTAGTAATAATTACTAAAAATGTTATAAACAGTTCAAGGTTGTAATACGTATTTGCCATACCTGAGTAAATACATTAAAAAAACTGCATGCACCTCCCCAAAAAACTTTGCATCAGGTGCATAGGTCAAGTGATGCTCCACAACGTTATTTTATTCAGGCCAAGAAACTTCTCTCTCTTGTTGGCATGGCAGCTTGGCCTGAATAATATAACGTTGTGGAGCATCAAATCAGTGTGGTTGCTATAATATCTCTACTTTATTCGCAAACCTGAGTAAATCTATGTTATGTTTGGAGAGTGCTAGCACTGAAGGGTTTACACTCTTCCTCAGAGACTCTACCTCATAGACAGCTGTGAGATCTCGGAAGAAGCTTTTGGCACCGCTGAGCAGGGCCTCATTGTCAGGACAAATCACGAGGTACCCAATGTCCCGCTGAGAGCCAAAAGGATCCAGCAACAGTTTCTCCCAGTACGGCAGGCCAAAAGGAGACAGCACCAAAAAGTCATACTCATAACCCACCAGGAAGGTGGGGATGGGTAGGGGCTCTGGGGACTCGTCTGTGCCTGTGGGAGTGAGGTGGAAGGAGGAGAAAGAAGTCAAAACCAAGTGGAATGAGGCAGAAAAAAAGAAGAGAAAGAAAGGACAGTGAAGCCCATTTTACAAAGACCGAAGCAAACTGTTTTCACCCGTCTACAAAGTGGCTTTTTTGATTTCAGCCCCTTTTACACTAAACTCAAAAAGCACGGCAAACTGCAGCAATCCTAATACTAGACACATGTTTATCATGACATCTGACTGCTTTGTTCTCACTGATGCTGCTCCTCTTTCACCCTCTAGCTCTCTCCACCTCTCTCTCCTGAGGACCTCCAACCCCCCATTCCACCTCATTCCGTTTAAACAGGAGGTGGGGTGAACTTGTCTTGGCAAAAACTCTACCTGTCTTTGAGGCATTTTGGAGGGTCAACATTGGCCCCTCATGCCGATACGGTACCTTTTATACACAGTGGCAAGGTGGAAAACTAGAGGAAAGCTCTTGCATTGAATAAGATGTGTAAAAGGGGCTTGTGAAAGTGATGTTAACAGGTGAGGTGTCAGCTCCCCTCCCTCCCTTCCTTCTCTGTGCTGATATCAGAATGTGATGCCACAGAACAATCTGGCAGCTTCTCCCAACAGAGCTGACACCTGGACACACCCACACTGCCATTGATCTGACAACATCTATTTTTTCTACATGAAGCCACACACATCCCAAAATGTCACACACACAAACACCAAATGTTATCACAATCACAGTATATATCATCAATTTGACCATTAATCCTTTAAGATAACTAATATTTGTTGAGCTCAAGGTGACAACAGTCATATAGACATTGTGCTTTTACTTAAGAGGGATGTTTTTCCAAACCCCCCCCCACTAATATCATATTTTAATACAGTCAGATCTATCTATTATATAAACTTTCTCAGCTTGTCCCCAGCTTTACCATAAGAGCCACGTCCAGCCATCTTGTGGAACTGCTGCCAGGTGAGAGGACCCTGAACGCCCCATGAGCGCACAGTCCTCTTCTTTTGGATTGCATCCTGGAGTACAGGCTGAAGGGACATCAGCACTCGCAGCACGTCCTGAGAGCACAGTGCGCTCACGTCCACTGCTGGAGAACCGACAAGTGAAGGGAAAACTAAAGCTTGATCATAAAATTAGAAAGCAACACTCTGGCTGCAAAATATACAGAGTACACTTCAGTTTTATTTTAAACAACTCCGTCTTAAATTTAGTCATGGGTATTTTTCTTTCCAAAGGTTCTGACCTCTAAAATGTCTGACTGCATAATAGGTGAGTCAGTTTGCATTTAGGGAGATTTCTCAGTGTACAAAAGCAGTTTTCTTATTCTCAAAAAGGTAGAATATTTCAAAACAAAATATCTATGACCAACTACTTACATAAAAAGCATTTCAAAAATCAATTAATGAAAGCATTTTTTCCTATATTAACACCATATAATATTTTTAATTGCTTTTTTAGATGAGTAACTTTTTAAAATAACTTAAACAAGATTTCTTGAAGACTGCTTCTTTACATCATTTTTATAGATAAATAGAAGCAGCCTAATGAACTACAATGGCCTAAAAATAGAAAACATCATGTGCTGTCAACCTGAGCCATTTTTCGTATAGAAGGTCTGACAGAATGTCTTATTTCTCACCGTTTTGTTTGTCCCAGTGGTGCAAGCAGGTGCTCTTGACCAGAGCCTCATCCACCTTGCCACCTGACATGTTGTCCATGAATTGCCTGCCATGCTCCAGGGCCATGTAGCAGTCACTGTGGTAGTCCCTCTCCTCCACCCTCACACAGGGTGGTACAGGGGTCCCACTTGGCCCCTGTGTCACTATGTTATGCTCCAGGATTGAAATGGGTGAAAAAGGATTGGTACATTGGTCCTGCAGGAGGAGAATGAGCTCATCTGGGACACAGTCACCTCTCCCACTTCCAGTTCTCTCCAGCGACAAGAGCCGCAGTTCCTCAAAGCGTTTTTCTGCCTCTCTGCTGATGTCCGAACCGCGGCCGATGATATCCAGCTCATCCTCAAGGAAGAGGCCTGAGCTGTTGCCATAACGCCGGTTGACTACAGCGCTGAAGCCACAGCTGCAGGGTTCCTGGGCTTCACCAATGGGGTCGCTCAGGTACACACCCACATCGGCTCCTTTTATGTTCATGTTACACACACAGATGCAGCAGCTGTCAAAGTTGCAGTCCTTGAAAAGGTTCATGACTGACTCTGAGAGGATGAGGTTGACGTAGAGGCTGTGCGCCTCGGGGATGGAAGGTACTGTGGCTGGCTCCACTGAGTTCAGCGGTCGGCAGGTGGAAGGGGTAGACGCTGGTGAGTACAGGTCAGAGTTCTCATACTTGAGTGAGCCCTGGACACTGGAAGGGCCCCGAGGTGTGCGTGGAGTGCGTGGTGTACGTGGGGTGGGAGCAGAGAAACGCGGGGTGGCAGGAGAAGGCAGAATGCCAGCACCACTGTTACTTGGTGGAGCACTGTTTGACATGAAGGGCGTATGGGTCTGAGGGGTGTAGGTCTGGCTGTAGTCCTGGTCCATAGTGCTTCCCACACTGGGGATGTTACTGAGGTCAGAAAGGTGAAAGGACATGAATTAAAAAAAGGCACTTGAACTAAGAGAAGGTACATTTTAGGGTTTTGAAATGAGGCCAACTGACCTTAACAGGATTACTGTGAACCCCAACAAAGCCATGTGGCCAATTAGAAAAGATCGATATTAGAGAATGTTTAAGAATAACTATTCAAATCACAGCTTAGAATGTCAATGCTGTTAATTTCCTATGTTCAGCAAAAAAACAACCTTAAATGGCACTTACTGTTGCATGAAAATAAGGCAGATGTCTTGCAATAGACCATACTTTATTTTCCCCGGTATTATATTTTAAATCAAAACTGCCATGTTCAGTACAATGCTTCAAATAATATACTGTTATTCAGCTGTCTTGCCTCACTGTATTTGTGAAGATAGTTCAGGTAATAAGGCAGTATGCCACAATGACATTCACTACAAAAGGAATGTAGAGTTGGCTTAAAAGACACATGTTTACACACAAGAGAACAAGAATGCTGGAGAGAAAATGAGAAACAGGAAACAAAAAATATATATATATAAAAAAAAAAAACAGCAGAGGGAGAAAAGAAGACATTCAATAAACATTTCAACAAGTGTCCCTCTGTAAGGTTTATTTTTGGGCTGGCAAGCAACTGTGAAGAAACAGTGAGAGCGTGTATGAGATACCAGGGGAGAGAGGAAAAATGAGCACATCATGTCCCTAGCTGTATGTGGGGAACTCTTGGCACAGACCCATTAGAAGGTAGCCCAGCACAACTCTCTCCTGCAGCTAGAGCACGTTCAATATGCGATGCTGATGCAAAGGCAACACAACAGTTTGTCAGCTGACAGGGGTTGTGATGTTCGTTCAGAACTGAATAGGTCATTGTGTTGTAGAGGTAAAAAAATTCAATAAAACACACTGAGTAAAGTTAAAAACTGAAATAAGAAGTGCATTGTGGTGAATGCTTGTGCTCAGAGCCACAAGTTTAGTAAAGCCCTCAGGTTTTGTGAGTCTTCCAGATTTCACATTCACAGGTCAATGCAACACCACGGTATAACAAAGTTAAGTCCATACAAATATAATAAGGATCTACTACCCTCATTAAAGAAAAGCTCAAAATTAATAGAAAAAAAAAACAGGCTTGTTTTCTGACCAACTGAAACTTCCATGCGTCTTAAAAGTAGCAGAGGTGCAGCTGCATGTAGTTAAGAGGAACAGGGCCAGATAAACTAGAGACTCCAAGCTGCGATGTGCAATAAAGTGGCATTAAGCTGCTTGCGGGGGCTCATCTCACATCACAGTGGTATCTTCAACCAAGACAGCATTTTACACTCATTTCCTTGCTCTGCTTGAGACACCCATGCATGAGAAATTAAGCAAGCCTCCTAAGGGGGTGTCCGGGGAGAGACCAGAGGGTGTGTGGACAGAAAAAGAGCAGAGTATTGAGTATATGCTTCCTTGCACACAAACCACAAACCAGCCAGCACAGCAATGTTTTCTGCAAAACTAAATTAAAATGCCTCAGTAACCTTATGCCCAAAATCACCATGAAAACAACAAGGAATTTTTTAAACAGGGAAAAAATATAAATCTGGGTTGGCGTCACAGACAAAGAGAAATCAGACAGAAACCTGGCCATGAGAGAAGGAAATGTATCCAAATAACAGAAACAGCATAACTGGGAAAATCCATGTCAGTAACATACCTATCCTTATTGAGGAAGGCCATGACAGGCACTGGATTCAGCATCTCCCTGCCCATGGTCCAGCTCTGTCGGTAGATGCAGTCCTCTGGTATTTTGACAGGTGGGAGACACTGACTGGGCAATGTTTTCAGAGGAGCAAACATAGAGCAGCCTACAAATGGCTGGCACAGCTCTGGCTTGTACACAAATGAGTAGTCCTACAAAATGTATGGACAATAAGACAAACAAAGGTAGATAAATAGAAAAATATTAGCTGACAAAAGTGATGAATCAACACAGCTATCATATTCCCATAAACAGCTGGTGGCAGTTTCATCTACGTAACTTTAGGTACATTACTTACACAGTAAACTGAAAAGAAAACAAAATGTGACACATTCATGATATCATCTTTTTGTTAGGATATTTCAAAGTGCTAGTCATTTAGAGTCAGTTTCAGAGTATGTCAAAATTATCTGTTAGCGGTCCCTGTTTGCAATGTACCCACTGATGTACACCTGTCACTGGATTAGATGGATCATAATACGAAAACTTACAAATACGGGGATTCTCAGGCAAGTTTGGACTTATAAGGAGAATCTTTTTCCTGAGTTTTTAGTAGAGTTTTGGTTGTTTATTCATGAGGGACATAATAGATAATGATATGCCCAGAAAGTGGAGGTTACAGTGAATCTAAAGCATAAACACTAAGGTGGTGATGAAAATCCCATAACTTTATATTACACATCATCTTCAAGTCTATCATCTGACCACCTGGCCTGCCTCAAAATGAAGAACATACATCTAACAACAGTCAGTCACTTTGACCTATGGCAACTATGGTTGTGGCACTAGATTCCACCTGTTGGTTCACTAAGTTGTAAAGGACACTGCAACAATACCCAGCAGCTTTACTGAGTCTAGACCCACCTTGATCTCAGAAGGCTTGGGGCTGCAGAAGCTCTCCTCCACCTCAATCTTGAAGAGGCCTGCTAGAGATGAGGTGCCATCCAGCATGGTCATGCCTATGCTGGGTTCCATGCTGCCATACTCCTTGTTACACATGTTCATGGGTGAGTAGCCCATGATGTGCTGC
>NW_018128004.1:958132-965036 GCF_001952655.1 Monopterus albus | reverse complement strand
ACCAAATGGATTACACTGTGAAGAGGAATGAGTATAGCAGGTCTAATGCAACACTGCTGCCCTTCTCATATAGCTTACATCGCTAAACACGCTGAAAAAGATATACATTTAATTATATTTTGAGACACTGAGAAAAACAATTTCTTAAAATAACTAAAAAACTGAATGACTTGTGACAATTATGGGAATTACAATACGAGATATGTAATTTTAAGCTGCTGTCTGTCAAGATGCTTGCTAGTGTATATTTTCTTGTTATGCAACCAAATATGACAAGCAGCTGTTGTTACAGGCAGCTATCATACAAATGCAAAACAGATGAATACTTATTAGATGTGCTTAAAGTCAAGCGAGCATCTCTCCTACGACTGATGAAATGTTTACATAGTCTGTCACAGTTACCTCTGCATGTTGGCAGCTTATTTTTTCACTGTATATTATGGGGAACATTTACAGAATCCAACAGAGCTGTTTATGCTAAGTTGAGAGGTGAATAAAAGCAGCCGCACCTTATTTTTATACTGACTTCATTTACATCAGATGAGTCTACCCTAGTTTCCTGGTGTAAAGTTTCTATGTAAAGATATCCAGAGACAATAGGGGGAATATCCAAGGTCTGAAACTTCTTGTAATTGCAAGATTCATTCAACTGGCTGACAAACACATTTTGGGTAAAAGGACAGAGACTAGGACTGAAAATGACCTGGTCATAAAACAAAAGGAAAATGGCTGATCTGGGACCAATTTGCATCACAGTAAAATAAACAGCGTGTGCTTAAATTATCTTTAGTTCTACATTAGTGTCCCTGAGGTCAAACCTAACAATAAATAACACTGGGAATTATGTCCAAATCAACAAATTCAATGTAAATTTAAGGCAAGACTGGTGTTATCATAGGCAGCCTGCAGTGTAGTAGCAGGGAGACACCAAGACAAGAGTGACTGCATGACTCCGAGATGTCAGCGATGAGCCAAACTCTGATGCAATGTGAAGTTATTTACAGACATATTCTCCACCACTAGGTGGCAAAGCCAAGAGTGAGTATCAGTGAGCAGAACAAGCTTTAATTTTATTTAGTGGATTAAGGATATGATACCTTTTCACCTAGCTGGAAATGGGAGCAGAGGGAAAAATGAAGTGACTTCAGGCAAAATCTCAGGGTACCACTCTTACTTTTTAAGGGGCTCACAGGTATGATGAATCTGATTCTAGATGAACACTTGAGACACATCACATACAGCTAGGAAAAAGAGAGACATCAGTAGAGAGATGTAGAGATACATACTAATGCAGGACACAGGGTCTAAAGTGGATGACTTTGGTTCTTTGCCGCCAAATTTGTCATCTGTTCCGTTCACAGGACGCCTGGAACCAGGCTGTGGACAAAAAAAAAAAAGAAGTATTTAAGCATCTGACCATTTTAGTATGTCAAAGTGTCAGTACTGCTCTATCTTCATTCCAATTATACTCTAAATCTGTGAGGCCCGCAATCAGTATCACACATACACACACTCATACACACAAACTGTGCCAGACCACACCCAGTGTGAAATTCTCAATATGAATGTATGAGCCAAGGTCTCTACTAACTGTCAGATCATCCTCGTCTGAGTTGAAGAGGTTGTCCAGGTCGTTGATGGACACCGCTAGGTCTGTCTCATGGATCAGGCTAGTGGAAGCCATGCGGTTGTGAGCAGCTCCCCGCTGAGCGTCTGCATACACAGACACACACACACATACCTTACATTAATACTACAGCATCAGGTTCCCACCTGCTAAAACCCACAAATAGATTTTGGGTACTTGAGTCTATGTATGGTAAAAATATTGCTATCCTCGTTTGTAAATTGGCCTCAATTCACTTTCTATTCAATCAAGTCAGGAACAAAATTTTCCTCTCAATTTAATTACACAAATGCTTATGGCATGACATATCTGTTTCGTGAGATTTAAATTATAAATAACTGAGGATGAATGTTGCTTATTTCATCAAAGAATGTAGTTTATAATGACATATTGACTGAATCATAGGTGTAACTGACAAGTTTTCTTCTGTAGGGCTGCAACAACTTCTCGATAAAATCGATAATAAAAATAGTTGGCAGCAAACTTAATTATCGATTAGTTGGGTCTAGTCACGGCTAAGAGAAGACACAGCTGGGGCAGCAACTGGGTGACTACGTCAGTGAAGTTTATCTAAACTTTTGAAAAATGGAACAACTTACAGCAGGAAAAAGTGCACGCCCAGTCATTTAAAGTTTGGGAACATGTCACTTTACAATCAGAAAGAAGACTGTCTGGTGCCAACAATGCAAATCGTATCTGTGGTGGCAGGGGAGCATAACGCTAATGCGTTAGCTGTTAAAGAAACTCCATGGAGTTACAGAAGGAGGGGAGCCTGCAGCTAAGGCGTTAATTTTAGTTAATAATGTAAAAAATTATAAAACTAATTATCACATACCTGATTTTAAGTAACATGGTCATGTAACCTGTATTACAATGCTTATTACACATTTAGAAACAATGGGTTGTGTACACTGCTAATAATGGATGCTAAATGCATTTGCATTTGGTTTGCATTCACGTAAATATGAAACACATGTAAACAGCCAGGTATTATACCGATCAGTGTGGCGAACGGGGCCAGCATGAACATTGTGAATGATCTGGGGCTACACAGCCCCACGTAGCCAGCTGTGATGCGCTGTGTGTCGATCACGGCCAACATTTAATTCTTCCCATGCTGTGCCTGTCCACTACAACATTAAAGTTACCAGGCAGATTTATTGTTGTGGCTGATCGGTGTATATTAAACACAATAAGCTAAGTTACATAGGCGTGTTCAGAAACATGTTAACGGGGATTGTGCAGAGTAGGCCTACATAGCCTAAAAGTAAATGTGCTGAGGACTGTTTAGGCATACTCAGATTTCCTTTTAACTGTTAACAGTAGTAGTTATATGTGTACTGATTCTTTATATTAGCATGGTTTGCTTTATGAAAATATAAATCATTTTAAATCATTAACATTTAAGTCTTTTTTAACACTAAGGTCTTGTTGTGCACTTTAGAAACATATTTTTGAACAAAAAATGTTTAGAAACAGTGCAAAATCATTGTTTAAATGAATGCATTGTTTTTATAATGTGGAAAACCGAGTTCTGCACGTTTTTATCAATCTGAATAATTGATTAAACATAAAAATAATCAACAGATTTATTATTAAAACAGTCATTAGTTGCAACCCTAGTATGCTGCTTTCTCAGCTCTGTATGACCACCAACATGTACTGTTTAGCTTCAATACCTAGGTTTTCTTAAGGTGGCAGTACAATTATTAATAGGAAAAAGAGACTCCTTACCATCTGATGGACCTGTTCCTCCATCTTCACCCTGTGAGGAGAAAGGAAGATAAGAAGGTTGGAAGCAGGAACAAATAGCATCTACATACCTGTGAGAAAAGAAAGATCTGTGAATATTTGATTAGATAACACCCAGAGTGTACAGTCCGGACAGATAAAATGTTTCTGAAAATACAGTCCAATGTTGATGAAGTTTTTCATTGCTGTTTGAGGGTACATGTGGTTGTCTGATCAAGCAGTCAGACCCAACTTACAACACTGGTTGCTTTCTGCAATCAAGGCAAAAAGAATGATAATGATAATAATCAAATCCAGAAAATTGGACAAAAACACAAGACTGGAAAAAAGGGACTGCGTGTCTATGCTGTGGCAAACAAGATTTGCCGTGTGGATCACAGTGGAATCATGATCCAAGCAATGGCCTCTCAGGCGCCCACTTAGACGTCACTATCTGAGAGGGCTGGCCTTCTGTGTATGTGTAACTTTGTTATACTTACATTATGGGGACCAAAAGCTGTTAACACGATCACATTGGGGACTCGGCCATCACTGAATTTTAGGGCAGTAACATAGTTTAGGGTTAGGTGTTAGGCAAGTAGTGGTTATGGTTAAGTGTTAGGATAAGACTACAGAAAATGAATGTAAGTCAATGTAAAGTCCCCACAAGGAGTGAAAACACTGTGTGTGTGTGTGGGGTGAGCAGTTCTAGCTGGGGAAACAAAATGTTATGTCCTAGCCATTAATTTCATTACTCTCCCATAACAGACCAATCCAGAGCAGAGCACAACATCCACACCAAGGCAACAATCTATAGGTGGCAATGATGTTTTAACCCCTTATCAGTAACCTGGCCTTGAGTGGGGAAAATAGTCTTTTACACATTGCAAAATCTTGTTCATCTCCAAGGCTGCCTACATGAAAGCATCCTATGAAGATTTTACTGCCTGATTATTGAAGATGCCTATGTTCAGTTCATATTTGGTCTACAATGGCCTGATCAGGAACAAATCTTGTTAACAAGCTGCTATAATGTCTCCAAACATACCCAAAGAAATGCTTAGGAATGCTTACTAGGATCTAAATTTTGCATTTTGATACACTAAATCCATCTTGATCAAGGTGAATTTTCATTTTTCTTTGTGTTCTAGGTTTCTGTTCAACGTTAGCCTGGTTAGCAGGTTATGTGGCTTGCATCTACAAAGAATGAAAATGAGGAATTTTTCGCTTAAAGTAAAAATCAGGGAGAAAAAGCAATCCATGTGTCTGCACACACACCAAAAGCATGTGGTAGACACATACACCACATAAAACCAGCAGACAGTGGAAAGGCTTCATTGCACAAACTGCTCTTTGGGGACTCTCCATTCTACTGAAAGCTGCCTTCACCCTTACACTTCAGCACAGACTGGGAGCGTGCAAGAGAGTCTTCACCAGACAAAAGAAAAGGAAAATATTTGAGTGCACTTTTAAGCTTAATGGTTCAGTAAGCCAGATTTGTTGCTGTGAACTCCAGGCTCAGTGAAGCTTGATGCAAACGTGCAGATCAAGACATACACATGTACACACTCCTTTTCAATACTGGAGGAAATCTAGAGCTAACAATTGGCTCTTGCCTGGAACCAGAGCCAATAATCCCAGAGGCAGAGCACAGGAATGTAGTCAAAAGGGGAACGAGAAAGAGGGCAGACCAAATGGGAAAAGCACAACAACTTAAAAGGAAACAGAACTGGCCAACTATTTGGTGTTCCTCTGGGCTAAACAACAATGGGAATTCGGGGATTGCTTCCTGTCCACTTAGACCTGGCAGTGAAAACGGATGTATGTGGAAAGTGGTTGCACTAATTCCAGTATTTTTAGTGCAGTATTGCATTAATGCTCCCTGATCTTAAAATTAACGCCCCCTTTTTACTCTGGTCATCTAATGATGAAGGCATGGATTAGGTGGTTACTCCCTATGATGCCTTTTGGAAAGCATTCACAAGCATTTTTCAATCCCACTGCTTTTTCTGCATTAAATCCAATAGGGCGTGGCTGCAAACCAGTGTGAAAGCAGCCAACTTGAAAAAGGGACAGTACCTGGCTCATTTTTAGGCACACCAAAGTGCTTTACAGTACAAGATTCAAAAGATCAGTGTGAACTCAGTTAATCAAATTAAGTTCCAGCATTTAAACTATTTTATTTCCATAAATTTGGAAAACTTGTGAGAGCCAGAATTTATAAAACAATGGTAAAAAAAAAAGTAGTGACCAAAACTTCACAAGCTTTATTTCCAATTATGGGTTAAGCTCCAAAAACAATAGATGTTAAATTTCCCATAACTGCATAATTGGTGAGGTGAACCTTTAAGGGAAATAGAAAAGCTGAAGTTTAAGACCACAAAGTAGGCAAGGAAGTGGCAGCAGAGCTGTACAACTAACCCATCATTATATGAGCTACGCTGCTAGCTCATGAAACTAAGCGTCATTATGACGCTTAAAAATCTAGTGAAAATATCTTGCCTTAACCAGTGTATTTGTGGTCTAAATACAAATTGTTAAGTTGCGCATGTGGGATCTTGTAGGGGTCACTGCGAAAGTACGGGTGTAACGAGTCATCCAATCTTTATAAAACCAGAGGGAGTACCATCTCTGTATCTTCTGCAAAAAGTCAAGTTCCCAATGGAACTCCAAAAACAGACTGGACATAATTATTGACACCCTCAGCTTAATAGTTGGTAGCACACCCTCTGGACAAAATAACTGAAATCAATCACTTCCTGTAACCATCAATGACTTTCTTATACCTCTCTAATGGAATTCTGGACCACAAAAGAAAAACATGATAATACCAAAGAATTTGTGATTGCAACAAACTGAGATGTGAGCAGCAGCTCAGAGAATGGGAATTCACACTTGTAAAGAACCAGTGGCATGCTTTTAGATTAGGTTAGGTAGGCCTTTATTGATCCCAGAATGGGGAAATTCCTGTGTTCCAGCAGCAATAGAGAGCAGCAACAAAACACCATAAGAACAAACACCACACACATATCCTGAGAAACAAATTCCAAAGTATCTAAGACCAAACAGAATATAGTATTTGAGAGAATCGAGAACAAGAATGATAATTAATCCCTGAGAACAAATCAAAATACCTAAGAACAAGACAAAATACAGTATTCAAGAGATCAAGAAATCAAGGACAAGAATATTACTCCCATAATTAATTCCACAATGGGGAAAATACCTGTATTTCAGCCATGATGATCTCTGAAAGACTACTCAAAAATACGTAAAACAAGACAATATAAAGTATTTGAGAGAAATCAAGGACAAGATTTTACACATTTGCATATTTACCCCCAGGATTTGAGTATTGCACCTCAGTTGACTATTGCATAGTCCCTCATAATTTCACCTAGCTTATCGCTGCAGTGATGTGTTGTACAGTCTGATGGCTGTGGGGAGGAACGACCTACGGCAACGTTCCTTCTTACACTGGGGATGTAACAGTTTTGTGCTAAAAGAACTGTTCAGAGCCTCCACTGTGTGGTGCAGGGGATGGGA
>NW_018128004.1:950392-958070 GCF_001952655.1 Monopterus albus | reverse complement strand
TGGAGTACAGAGAGCAGCCCAGGACAGAACCAGCTCTTATAACCAGCTTGTTGAGTCTCTTTCTGTCCCTGTACGTGCTCCCTCCTGCCCAACCCACAACAGCATAAAAAACTACAGATGCCACCACAGTATCATAAAATCTCCGAAGGAGTGCCCAGCACACACCAAAGGACCTCAGTCTCCTCAACAAGTGGAGGCAGCTCTGGCCCTTTCTGTACAGGGCATCCGTGTTGTTGGTCCAATCCAGCTTATTGTTGAGGTGGACACCCAAGTATTTAAAGGTGCCCACAATCTCAATATCTGAGCCCTGAAAACTCACCGGCGTGAGTGGTGGTGATTTCTGCTGGAGGTCAATCACCATTTCTTTTGTCTTGCTGGTGTTCAGGACCAGGCCATTTTTCTCACACCACTCCACAAAGTCAGTAACAACCCCCCTGTATTCCCCCTCGTCCCCTCCAAATACACATCCAACAATGGCAGTGTCATCCGAGAACTTTTGTAGGTGACACTGCTGCGAGTTGTACTTGAAGTCCAACATGTAGAGAACAGAAAGGGGAAAAGCACCGTCCCCTGGGGCACCCCCGTGCTGCAGACTACTTGTTTTCTGACTTATCTACAATGTTACAATGCTTAATTTTCATGTTAGACGTGACCTAAAGCTCAAAAACCGAGGTGTACGTATTTTTAAAGGTGTCCACAATCTTAATATCTGAGCCCTGCAAGCTCACCGGCGTGAGTGCTGGTGATTTCCAGTGGGGGTCAATCACCATTTCTTTTGTCTTGCTGGTGTTCAGGACCAGGCCATTTTTCTCACACCACTCCACAAAGTCAGTAACAACCCCCCTGTATTCCCCCTCGTCCCCTCCAAATACACATCCAACAATGGCAGTGTCATCCGAGAACTTTTGTAGGTGACACTGCTGCTGACTTATCTACAATGTTACAATGCTTAATTTTCATGTTAGACGTGACCTAAAGCTCAAAAACCGAGGTGTACGTATTTTCTAATATTTCTATGCAGAAGCAACTCTGTTTATACACATCACGCAAACTCTCACTCACAAGATGTTTTTTCTAACAAAATTAAATATTAAATGATAGTTTAAGGATTTCCTTGAATAGTCCTAATCTAAAGGCAGTTGCATGTGAATGTGAGCTTGCCTGACATCCACAAGTGCCCCCACCATATTGGCAAAATGATTTATTGCACTGTTTGTTATGTATATTTTAAATAAATCTTCTTTAAAAAAAAAAAAAAAACATCCACAGGTGCCACTGTAAAAGCCAAATTTTTCAACTGCACCTGGTTTTGTGGATATATTTTCTCTCCTGTTGCTGCACGGTGACCAGAGGATGTGGAGAAAAATACAGGGCCTAAGGTTACTGCATGTCTGGGAATGTTCCTGTACAGGGACTCGCTGTTTTACCTGACCAGGTCTAACCAACAAGCAGCCGTCCAGTGAAGCACCCTGGGGCTGTGAATGATCAGCTCATCAATGCTGGATTCCCCCAGAGCACAGTGCCTGTTTTTTTTTTGACTGCATGAGGTCAGTGTGTCTGCTGCATGTGATGTGTTGCTGGTCATTCAGCGAATTAACAACCCATGATGTTATTGTCGGTGCTATGCTATCTGCTAGAATTAATTTCACTACTTTTGGACTGTATGTGATTGTGTGAGGGAAGACACAGCGACTGCCGGTTGGACTTACTTGGAGCTACTTGAAAGGGAGTGATGTTTCCACTACGCGGTGGGACTTAATGGCAAGTAAAAAAAAAAAAAAAAATCCATTTCATGTCTGTTAATGCCTTGTTTCTGTTAGAGAGAATTGTTGGAAGGCTGTAGAAGTTACTATGTCTGCACTATACCAGTTAAAATGTGGGGTTTCTACCAAAACTACTCGCTTTGTTTGGGGTGTTACACATGTGTACATATACCATTGTTTACCTATCTATGGAGGAGAAATTCAAATTAATTTATGCCGTTGCAGCTCACTGTGCTGTCCACTCTCGACAAAACACCGGCAACAGGCGGTGTGCGTATTCACAAACTATGCTCTCGTTTTTAGGAAGAGGCTCTATGGTTTTATCATTCTGAAGTAATTGCAGACTATTCGGAGTTATGAGGGGTGCAAAGCTAATCTAGAGGTACGCAAGATTAAACATTAAATGGCTGGAAATGAACATGACATGGGGACTTTACACTCGACTCTAGTTTGAAAACGAATGGCGCAAGAAACAGAGGGATTCCCGTGATTGAGCGTTAATAGAAATCTATGGGCTATATTTAACCCACACCAGATGGGGTGAAGGCAGGTCAGCTTGTGCAATCTGCAGAGCTGAACTATGAACACTCCAGTTAAAACTGTAAAGTTATACGAGCAGTGGTGCCTGCAGCAATACTGTAAGCACCATGCATACATTTTTTTTTAATTATCTTGCTCACGTATTAGGCCATTGTGTCTGGCATTCATTGCATAAACAACATATATTATGTAGTTTCAAATGTTCTGGCCCAAGGAGTTATCTGATATCACACACCCATAAAGTGGGTCATATTATTTCTACTCCCCAATGTGAGCCCTGCACAGCTTGGTGTGAGTAACAGCCACCACACTGACTTCACCTGTTGTCAGTAATGCCTGAAACATAATCGGGACATGTGCAGGGGTATTTGCTCAGGAGCTACATTCATGTGTTATTTTGTGGCATAAAAACCGAAGTGTGGATTTAAGTGTCTGATCAGTGATTCTCAAGGACTGGCTAGAATGCACCCCCTGGGTGCAACGCTCGTCACTGTGTGGAAAGTTCAAACAGGAGGTGCTGATGAGAGAGAGGCTGCTGAACTGACTGAGCATACTACTCAGAGCGAGTGTGTATGCTGCACTCACTAAAAGCTGTGTACAGTAGCCTATGTCATTATAAGGAGAAATACAGTACATTTTAATAATGAGAAAAATCACGTTTTGACGTGAACATCTCATTAAAACGAGAAAAGTATCTTGTTATAATGAGAAAGGCTTCTGGTTATAACAAGATACTAAGCAAGCGTTATATCCAGCATGTGTACTCTTGTACATGATCCCACCCCTACCCAGAACCACTGAAGAGACTATATACAGTATCCTATGTAGCCTGGCAATGCCTTTAGGTATCTCAGGAAGAGTTGGAGAGAGGGACAACTGGACCACCCTACTAAACCTGGCACACCTGTGACCCAACCCCAAAAAAGCAGTAGACAATACATGGATGGATGGAGTTGCAGCCATAAACACACAGCCTTTATGACAATTTCAAGATCAAAGTTAGAATTCTAGTTGTCATTTCAACTGTACAAATCACAATGAAAATGAAAGAACATTTTGTTATCACCAAGTAAAACAGTAAAACATACAGGTGCAGTCAAAGTTCTGAGTATGCTGCATGTAACACACAGTAAAGTGTTTGGTTAAATGTTTAAAAGTGAAGCTAATATGTAGAATACATAAAGGTACTGCAGTTTGGTGTTATGGAACCAGGCTGCACAACCTATTTACTACTTATCTGTATACCATTTTTATGATCATGCATAGATAGGACAAAATACAACAGCTGTAGCAGGGCCTTTGATTTACCCTGGCATCCATCGGATACACTTGTCCAGGGCAACACTAAGCAAAATATGGAGTTCAGGCCATTTAAAAAAAAATGGTACAATGTAGTCATTAAATCCTGCAAGGCCTGGACAAATGAAACTCCAGCTAAGAAATACTCCTCACTCCTCAACTTGGCTTGCCTTACCTTATGTTTCTTGCCTGGCTCACGTTCCCCCCCTGCCTTATCCTTCTTGTTGGAGAATGTGAACTTGACATCTCCATCCTCAAAGGCATAGGGGTCCACCTCTGGCTCGTGATCTCCATCAGTTATGGCAGCAGATAGGTACTGGTTTCTCCTGGCTCTATACATCTGAACCCGTTCTTCGGACACTTTCAGTGGCCATTTAGACGTGGACATCATCCTGGGGTGAGAAAAAATGCTGAGGTGTGAGAGAGAGCAACAACAGATACCACCTATTCATTCTTAATGTGAACATTTATGGAAATGTATGTGACTGCAACGCCAACTGCTCATTCACTTACAGACAGACACAGTTATCACCTGCTGCTATGACTGTGGACTACTTGTTCCGCACATGTAACAGAACAGGGACAGAAGACAAAGTACATGACTGGCTGCTCAGCATGAGACGATGGACTGACCTAACTTGTGTTATTCTTGTCCTTCACTGCCTCAGCTCCTAAATTTGTCTGTACTTCTATACTCTCGTCACACCTGTCCAGCTCTGATGCGAGGTGATGGTGTGCAGTGGCCTGAGCCTGACATTAACTGCCATTCAGAGCTAAGGCTAGGAGGATTACAGCTCACTAGAATAGCTCATCCAAGTGACTGGCCCCTTGGGATTGTAGGGCCTTGCAGCAAATTCCTACTATAGCCACCATACAGCCTGCTGGTCAACCCTGCCTGCATTCACATTGTACAACCTCCCCATCACACCCCCCTGTAAATGGGCGAGTCTCCTCATTGCTAGCATCTTCCTCTCCATCCAAACTTGAATGCCAAACTGATAGCCTGCTGACAGTATTTCTATTAGCATCAACTCAATTACAACAGCAAAGGCTTATCTTCTTCTACCATTACTGTTCCTCTGTCTCAGCTTCCAGCTTGTGTGCATGTTTGTGTGTAGAAATCAATGAGTTGTGAACTGGTGATGTATGATGTCAAAGGGACACATAACAAGAGATTAACATGCTGTGTGCAGCGAAGTGCTGAACAGTCTGAAACTGAGAAATGAGCGAGGGGGAGTCAGGTGGGGAGAATCTGAGAGGCAGGTAGGTTTTGCATCATTACTTTCAAAATATTTGTACATATACACTCACAGGCCACTTTATTAGGTACACCTGTGCAATTGTATGCAATTTAATGCGACCATTCCGTCTTAACATCTGTGTTTACGAAGCTCAAAATATTTCAGTTTTGGTGAAATTGTCATGTATAAATTCAATTATGTTTATAATTGAGGTCATAGCTTCAGAACATCCAACAGCTCAGTCTGGACACTTCCTCCCCAGTTCTCATCGATGGTGGAAGGTGTCTGAACATTTTAGATGGCGGTGCAGCAGCTGTTTTCGGGACGTGGAGGAGAAGTAGGAAGGGGAGAAGGGCTGGCGCGGGTGTACCGAATGCCAATCCAGCTCAGCAACCAAACAGGACAGGAACAGACTCCAGCGGACAGTCAGAACTGTGGAGAAAACCATCGGTGCCAGCCTGCCCTCCATAGAAGACTTGTACACCTCATGGGTCAAAAGAAGGGCAGAGAAGATTTCTGCGGACCACTAACATCCTGGGCAAAAACTCTTTGAACTCCTGCCCTCTGGACGGCATTACAGGTCACTGTGCGCCAAGACAACCGGACACAGAGTAAGTTACTTCCCCTGGGCTATTACACTCTTGAACAGCTAGTCTATGTTTGCTCTTTTAACCTGTGCTTTTTAACTTGTATATATTTTGTATTTATTTTGTTTTCATTGCTGTGCACATAGGGGGCCATTGGGAAGGACTCAAATTCCTTGTATTTTTAATAATACTCGGCAATAAAGTTTATGCTTAATAAAGTGGCCGGTGAGTGTACATGTACAGTATGTGTGCACACATGTCAGAGAGGGAGGACATCAAATAGTGATTGTTAATTGGCAGATGTCACTCACTCTGTGACCGACACCAAGCTGTCCTGCGACACTGAGGCCTCATCCCTTAGCTTGTCTCCTGGCAACAGTGGTGTGGGCACGTCAGGTTCTTTCCTGCGGGGTAGGTTGAATAATCTCCATGGAGCATGGGAGCCGTCTTCCTCTAAGTTGACCGCTGCGCCTACATACACAGTGGGCTCAGGAGGCTCGGAAAAGGCTGAGACTCCAGGATGGGGGTGATGGGAATGGAAGTGCTGATTCAGACTTTCTGGCCCTCCGGGCTCCTCTCCACCACCCTTCACCCCAGCCAGGCAGGGCTCTGGGGGTGGCTGGTAAAAGTGTTGGCTGTTGGGGGTTGAAAGGTTCTTCATGCCCTCCCCTGACTCCTCGCCACGCTCGCAGGGGTGGGGGCTAAGTGGTGGTGGTTGGGGGGAGTTGACTTGTTCAGATGTCCCAGCACTGACCCCACCAGTGTGGAGTTGGGGGGCTCTTTGGATAGCAGACACATCTGCAGAGCGAATACTAGGGAATCTTCCCCCATCCTGGCCCCTCATGGCCAATCTTTGGCCTGTTGCTGGCTCGGTTTCTATTGAGGCCTCATCGCTGGTCAGGCTACGATGATGGAAGGGTGTCTGGGGTCTTTTCTGCTGCTTGTCGCCTTTCTCTGGTTTCTCTCCTCCAGCTTTGTGCTTGGTGGGAGGTTGGGAGGGCTGACCTGCAGACTGAGCTTGGCCTGGGGTGCTGCCTGTTCGCTGCTTTACTGATTTGTATCTGCAGAGGAGACAACAATCAAGGAAACATGGTGAGACTATGAGACACCAATGACAAAGCAAAATGTCATTAGAGATCATCTATGAAACCAGAGATGTCCAGTATCGGGCATCTGGTCTAATACCACCCTGTAGCTGTTCGAAGCAACACACCAATACCACTAAACAGCAACATTACATTAACCCAACACTGGTTGTGCAAGTTGTTAGGAGGAGGAGAAGACATTTCTGCAGTTTGAGGAAATGTCAAGATAAGTAATGAAGACAAGCTCTGCTTCTTTGTTCTGCTGTGCATCTGAGAGTGCCCCTTCCACCCCTCACACAGACACAAGGTTGCATTTTTATAGAGATGTCAACGCTCAATATGTGCAACAAAATCCAACAGTAATGGAGAGAGTAATGAATCAAACATCTGTTGAACAACCAAAATACAACAAACTTGCACAAATGTGACATCTTCACTGTCCCCGTGATCAAAATGCCTGGTCTTGTGTTCATTCGCTAAACACATTTGGTGTTCATTATGCTGAATGTAGTAAAATGCTGTGAGTGAGAAGGAAACAAAATGTTAATTGTATGTAGTTAACAGCTGAGTCTAATGAGCTGTGTATGAAAATGAGTTGAATTCTTGTGGACTTAAGGCTGAGACCAGCAGCTACTCTACAGCAGAGCAGGAATATGTCCAGCAGAGAGAACATGGGGGTGGGGTCATGGAATCACTTCATCATATAAAAGGTTAACGACCACTGTGTTACAGTACGTTGTGTAGTAGGCTACAGACATTCAGCCAATGACTTGTTATATCTGAACTGGAATAGTGGCAGTACTGCTTGTTATCATAAAATGTTTGCACAGCCTTCTGTTATACATTTTTTTCCACAATCAGAAAGTAAATCTCATGAAAATGACACCAAGAAGATTTTTCATCTTCATGATGCAAGGTGATCATGTGCAGCTTATGTATAAATACCCACTAAACCATCTCATCTGCTTCGTATAGAAAACATCAATAGACTCAATTACTCTCCTCTCATCTGCAACAACTAATTCATCTCAAATCTATTAGCAAGAAACAATTCAGATAATTAAGTTACATGAGTACAAGACTGCATCACCTCATCAACAAACATTTTTGCACATTTATCTTCTTCTTTCGGCTGGTCCTGTTAGGGGGCGCCACAGAGAATA
>NW_018128004.1:908318-950199 GCF_001952655.1 Monopterus albus | reverse complement strand
TCCATCTCTGCCTCTTGTCTTTTCCTCACTGCTACAGTCTCTAACCCATACAGCATAGCTGGTCTCACTACTGTCTGTTACACCTTTCCTTTGATTCTTGCTGACACTCTTCTGTCACACAACACTCCTGACACCTTTCTCCACCCACTCCAACCTGCCTGCACTCTCCGCTTCACCTCTTACCTACACTCCCCGTCACACTAGACTGTTGACCCCAAATACTTAAACTCCTGCACCTTCTTGACCTCTGCCTCCTGTAACCTCACTGTTCCACTTCCCTCCCTCTTGTTCATACACATGTATTGTGGCTCAAAGCCGATCCTTGATGTAGCCCCACCTCCACCTTGAACTCCTCTGTCTGACCTACACCACATCTCACTACTGTCGTACTCTTCTCATACATATCCTGAACTATTCTGATGTACTTCTCTGCCACTCCTGACATCCTCATACAGTACCATAGCTCCTCTCTCAGCACTCTGTCATATACTTTGCACATTTATAATTTTCATAATTGTTCACTCTCAAACAAAATGCATCTTCTCAAAAACCTATACATGCACCTTTATATGCAACAAGGACGCTAAAAATAATAATAATTAAAAAAAGTTGAATATTCCATCAAGAAAATAATTTATTACTATGGCAATTTAAAAACAGGCAAAAAGCAGCTCCTGCTGAGTAGCTGCTCTGTGACCACCTAATCTGCTGACAGAGAAAACTCTTCTCCTACAGCCATGAAGACTTGTGTCTGAATCCCTCAGTTCATCATCAGTGTTCCTTGAGCCTCTCCATTGGGTCACCACTCAGCCTATTGCTGTTGTTATTCATTAGGGTGTTGATGAGGAAAATGTGCCTTTTTAATGGTGTAACCAAGCAAAAGTAAATCAGTCAAGATATTTAGACACATGGAAGGCGTCCATCTACAAAACAAAGCTAACGGCTATAAACATCAGCATGCATAGCTTCCCATTTTTTATGTCATCAGTGCTGGGTGGTTTTCAACAAATTAACAAGCTCCAGCTGACTGATCCAATAGTCAAGCATATATTGATTTTTGCATTGTTATGAGTTATTTGGTCCAACCCAGCATATAAAGTTATTTGGCAGATATAGGTAATTTGGATAGGATTTACTAGTTCATGCCGTTCCAAGAACTTTTTTTTTTTTTTTTATATATAGTCCTTCAGCTCTATTATTGTTCCACACTCCAGCCCAGCAGGTGATGGTAATGCACCTTAGGTTGGCTTGCAAACTGTCAATAAACACCATAAAAAGAAGAAGAAGACTGGTCCAATCCATTTTGGTCTCGTCTGTGGAGTTCACTCTCCTCTCTGGACGTAGGTAAGAATCCTGGTGCAAAGGATTTCTGGTACAGGATATGTCCAAACTAGCCTAGATTCTTCCATGCAAAAAATCACTTTTGCTCAGTAATCAATCAGAATTTTCTTTCAATCAATCACTTGATTCAGTTAGCTCAGGCTCCCACTGATGAAGCCAGTTAAGCACACAAAGTGCAGTGAATGGCACAAGCTTTTCTTTACATGTACCCTTATGAGTAAAGCAGCTGATAACAACTGCGGTTAGTCAAGACAAACATTTAAGCTGAAGACTGAGGGATACACAGGACAACTGGTTGCTGTTTAATTCAAGAATAAGGCTCCAATAACAGGCATTAAAATGCCATCAATAAGAAAGACATACTACTGAAATCATGGTTTCAATGACACTTAATTTAGAAAATTGTTACACATTACAAACAATCAAGCAGTGCAGGTGCTATCACACACAACAAACCCAAATATTATCATTAACACGTCCTACGGCAAATTATACATCCGCATGCAATATGTATTTTAGTGTATTCTTAGTGTGGGTGATTGTGTTGCGATACAGAGGGGACTAATGCTCTTAGCTTTTCGCTGTCTATGTTCCTACTGACAATGTGCACCAAATGCTACTGGGCCCATCTGTCCTAGTATATAAAACAAGAGACACACTGATTGCTTTATGTCCTGCCATGGTCTTCACAAAAGAACACATATGCTCACTGTACTAGTTGTTAGTCATCAAGAATGCTAACAAAAATTTAAAAAACTATGCAAATGTAAGTGCCACAAAACACCAAAAAATATTCAGATTATCCACACACATAAGTCATGTGGCATGTTGTGAACTCATTTGTCAACATTACGAGTATGCAACATGCATGCTCCTTGCACTGCCACAGTATCCCTTGAGTGTGGGGTAAAACTACTGTAAGTTCATTTATTCATTTTCTACCGTTTAGTCCCTGAACGGGGTCACGGGAGGGGCCGGAGCCAATCCTGGCTGGCAATCGGGCGAAGGCGTGGTACACCCTGGACAGGTCGCCAATCCATCGCAGGGCTAACACATAGACAAACAACCACACGCACTCCTATGGCCAATTTTAGAGACACCAATCAACCTAAGCTGCATGTCTTTGGACTGTGGGAGGAAGCTGGAGTACCCGGAGAGAACCCACGCAAGCACGGGGAGAACATGCAGACTCCACACAGAAGGGTCCCGGGTGGGGCCCGAACCCGGAACCTTCTCGCTGTGAGGCAGCAGTGCTAACCACTGCGCCACCATGCTGCCCCCAAAAAACTACTGTAAGCTTTCTCTCTAAAAATGGGAAATAAAAATATCTGACTTAAACCCCTTTCAGAACTGCACTGCTAGCCAGCAATATGCCCACTATTTCACATCTACGTAGGTGTCATGTCTCAACAAAGCTCCGAGTCACACACACGTTAAAGTGGTACCTGCAGTTTTACCTGGTTGGACTTCGTCACATAACCAGCTACATTCTTACCAGCTACATGGCTGAACCTAAGTAGTCAAATTGCAATTAAGGGCACGGTCAAAATGACAAAAGTGCTACTTACTTGCACATAACATTTTCTCGAATGCACTGCTTTGTTCTTGCTAATGCTGCTCTCTCTTTTCATTCACTCTCTAGTTTACTCATCCACTACTGCTCGTGCCCCCCCTCCCCCTGCTAGTACAAAGTTTACTGGATACTGGTGCAATCGTGGAAATCAAAGAACTGCTCATCTTCCTTGTGGAGGATAAAAACAAGAAACATAAGATAAACAGTAAACAGCATTGTTTTGTGTCTGTTTCATGTGATACTGGATATCCCATGAACATTGTGGCTGCACCCAGCTGGATTCAGCTATGTCTGAACAAAGCCTTGCCAGACATTTTGCACACAGCAGCTTTAAGTATAAATATCAAAAAAGCAACTGTTACTCAGCTACATGTAGCCTGCAAATTCACAGCTGCCATGTCTCAATGGGGCCTTTACAGAAACACACAGCAAAGCAGATGTTCCAGTCCTGACATGGCTGTCATCTAAACTAAACAGTGACAAATTGAAGAATAATATGCTGGTCAAATTCTAGACCTGGCTCTAACTTGCAGATAGTTTACCAACTATGGCCCATAAAGCTGTTGCAGACTCTTTATTACCAAACGTCTGAGTACAGATATGAGCGATACCTGCTTATACTATACATCGCCATGGGTAGTGACTGACCTTGAGCAGCTGCAACATGCCCTCTCTGACGGCTCCACAAAATCCCAGGCTCCCACTTTTTCCATCAGCTCTTCTTCACAGGTACCATTGGTCGCAGCAGAAAACTTCCTCCTAGAGACATAAAAAAAAACATTTACAAACAGGTCTAGTGAGGGTGGGAGTTCAGCCACTTCCACAGTACTTTTTCCAAGCAGCATTACTTGTATAAAGACAGGGTGATTTTTTTTCATAGAAATTTTGAAACAAATCCTACAATTATTACAAAAGTATACTTAATCGTCTCATCTTTCAGAGATGGTGGCAACTGGTAAAAGCTTGGTGTTGGGGCTAATTTCATAGCCGTGCTTGGCGGAACAATATTCTAGCTTGTTTGTGCTGTTTTAAACTGAAAATCAGATTCTAAACAAACGAGCCAACTACTTCAACCGGTCTAAGGTTGTGTACAGGCCATATGCCATGCGCAGTGATAGTAGATGGTAATAATATTTGTTTATTGTTTTTTGTATTATTCAACACCAAATGCTGAATGTTGGCTGTAGGGCTTTAGGGGTGGCTGTGGCTCACGAGGTAGGGCAGTCATCTCCTGACCAGCAAGTTGATGGTTTGACTCCCGGTTTCCCCGCATGCCTAGGTGTCCCTGAGCAAGACACTGAACCCCGAATTGCTCCCGGTGGCTTGACTAGTGCCGTTGTGTGGCAGCTTGTCGTCATCGGTATGTGAATGTTGTGTGTGAATGGGTGAATGAATGGTGCATCATCTCCTGTAAAGCACTTTGGCCAGTGCAATACACTGTGGAAAAATGCGCTATATAAATACAGTCCAAAGCTTCTTAAATTTCCCACTACCCCAATCAGTACACAAAGAAGATATGTTAGGCTATGGCAATTTTCATTTGTAGTATGGTGAATCAATCTGTGCCACTTTCTAGAATCAGTGACAGACGTACTTGTTCTGGGCTTGGTTGATATTGCACTCTTGCCAGACACGCTCCACAACCTGGCTGGCTAGCCGCCGTGGAATCTTGCCTCCATGGTGACTTGTTCTGTCCACACTGAATACATCGGATGATGAGGGGATTTTAACCCACTTCTGGGCTGAGTGAGAGTCCACTGAAGAGGGAAACATCAAGGTCAACAGACCACTTGGCAAAAAACAACCAATGTAAGGATACAGATCATTTCAAGAGAAAGCCTCATTTGAAGCCTTTATTCTTTTGTGCTATAAATCTATGTTGTGTTTGTGCCACTACCTGTCTGCGCCGCCTCAGGCGATGTGGGAGGGGTGAGGGTCACCAAAGACATGGCAGGCTCTCGCTGGGAAGCAGGCACTTGGTGGCCACCCGAGTAGAGGGCAGTGCAGTGGGAGGACCCCACAGGGGCCACAACAGGGATGTCTGACTGGGGCACCAGCACCAGGCATGCTGGGTACACCATCCGCACACCACCTATACACACACAGGCAACATGTAGAGAAATCAAACAGGTTAAACCAAAGCAGGCAACTTCACAAAAATTAAACTTAATGATACATATTTTTAAAAACTGACCAACAAGGACCTCCACAGAGGCTAGAGAATCATCTTCCCAGTCCATGTCTTCCACTTTGTCCTCTGACACACTGTCCTTGGCGCTGGGGCTGATGGGATAGAACTGGTTCCACTCTTCAATAAGCTTCTGGGTGGGTGGATCTGACATCTTGAACGACTGGCCTGTCAGTGTCCCATTCAGGCCGAAAGGACTCAAGATCACTAATGAGAGCAAAGGATGGAAAGGAGAGGAATACAAATGAATGTCAGTGAGTAAACTGTAAGTGGAGCAGCTATTAGACCAAGCATACATCACTCACTAGCAATGCACCTCCACACATCATCTTTCCTTCTCGTCTATGTCAATTCCTTTCTCATTTTCCTTCTGTATAACCTTGAAATGTCCATGTTTTTTCAGATTTTCTTTATGGCTTCAATATTTTTTATTATATTGCTTCTGTTTCCAGTTTATCCATTTTCTGCATCCTTACACTGGCTCCATAGCTCTAGGTTCTAGTTTTAATTCCTTCTCCATTCTCCTCTACTCTCCCCAGGCTTCAGGGGAGGTGACAGTGGTGCGGTGGGTAGAGCAGTTGTCTCCCAACCAGAAGGCTGAAGGTTCGAATCTCGGTGCCTGCAGTCCACGTGTCAAAGTGTCCTTGGGCAAGACACTGAACCCCCCGTTGCCCCCGATGGCTAGAGCCATCGGTTCTGTACCAGAAACAAATTCCTTGTGTGTAACATACTTGCCTAATAAAGGTGATTATCCTTATCCTTCCTTTCTTACATTGTCCCTCTTTGCTTCTTTACCTTTCATCCTTCTCATTTCTTCCTATGCTCCTGTGTTGCTTGTATCCTTTATCATCTATCCATCCTTAAGCCCTTCTTATTCATGCTTCACTCCATTCCCTTCATTTTCTTTTCCCATTTTACTCTTGCAACAATCCATTGCTTGTTATTTCAATCTTAATTCCTTTCTTACTTCTCCCATATGCTTTCCTCTTATTGTCTTACTGCCATATCTTGCCAAATCAGCAGCATTCTGACCTTTCCAGAGCATCACTGGACCCAGCTGGTCCCAGCTGACTTGCCAAATACTTACAGAGCAATCCAGACAGCAATTATTGACAAGTGGTGGCCTCTTAAAGCCTATAAACAGAGGCTTATAAAAAGGGCCACTCCTTAGCAAACACACCTGACTGCACAGACATAAGGGAGTCACACAGTGAGTCTGCTTAACACCTACATCAATCAAAGAATTCAGATTGCACCATAAACCAACATGAACAATCCATACACATGAGCAAATAACCACAGACACTGTATGCACAATAACCTAAAGTGTGTGTATGCATTATTACACACACAAAACCTGTCAGCTTGTTACGCATCAACTCCCTTTCTCTGTATCTGTCATAGATTTGAATGTGAAGAGGGAGTACGAATGGTTGTAAAAACAGACTAGCTAGGTAGGTGGGTGGGTGTGTGAGTAAGCATTTGGTGATGTCCCTCTCTGCTCTGCTTTCTAGTGCATCATCACTAAACTGGATGTCTTCTGTCTCCATATATCGATCCTGTGGTTGGATCATAGAACAGGTTCCAGGATTGAAAATGGGATAAGACAACAGAAAGAAAGAGGTAGGAAAAGATAAGCACTGTGTTAGCAATGTTTCAGCAGAAGGGTTTCAGGGCCTAAGGGCACCATCTTGAGAAGGGGGTGGGGGGTTGTAGATGGTGCGGTTCATCTGCCAGATCTTAACACTTAAATCTGGAATCCTTAGGACTGAAATCAAAGCCTACTTTTGAAATTATTTATCATGAATTTAATCCGCAACAGTGCTTCAACAAATTTCGGTTCAATAATTATAATATAGCAGTTTTTATCTGAAGCGTTGCAGCTGGCCATTCCCAAGAAGGATTCAAACTGCCTTCCTAAGCACCAGGAATTCACAGGCAACAATCCAGGGCAATTTTATCTCACTGGTATCAGCCTGGCTGTTTACTGATCCTCTCTTTATACCATGTCACATCTGTATTATGTTGCTGCCAACACAGACCAAACATTTTTATTGTGATGGCTTCACACTACAAGTATTCCACCAGCAAAATGCTTTTGTTTTGATGCAGACACAGGACACTGCATATTTATTACCATGTGCAGGTCAGACCATGATCATTCATCAAAATGTGCCAACAAAACAAGAATTTTCATAAATGGATCATTTTTAAGTTTGCTAAAGGAGTAATGGAACAAACAGGAGTAATGTTTCATCAAGAGCTTCAGGTGACAGGCTGCACACCCCCAACGTCTGTGTAAGGTAACCAATTTTATTGTGCCCTTCGGTTGTACTTCTGAAAAAGTAGCTGCTCAAGTAGTGTTTAATATTAAATGACACTTGCTGTGAACTCAGTAATCACGGGCGTCACAGAATCAACCAGGACTGAAATCTTAAAGAATTTAAAAACCGAAAGATATGGAAATTGCTGGCTTAATAAAAACATACTGATCCAACACTTCTGGAAAGTTTAAGGATGTGGCTGGCAGCTGGTGGTAGAAGATAAGTAACACAGAAGGGGAATAGCAACACTGTTGAGCGTGACCAGGCAAAGTTGGGCACCTAGAAAAATATTCTTTACTGCTGTCTAAACATAATGAATACTGAATACCTCTTAGCATAATGTTTCAGCTCAAGCCTACAGGACAGAGGCAAGCAACAGTATGTTATTTATTTTGTTGTGTGCAGCATCATCTGGCTATGGCTGATCATATTAACCTCCATTAAAATTTAACCAAACTCCTTTTCACTTTGATTTCTGTCTTTCTTGCTGCAAACACACTACTAAGACCTGAGGCCAGCTGTGGAAGAGAGATCAAATTCAGCACAATTATGCTTTACCATCTTCCACATCACCACCCTACCGCACCCTCCCCTCACTCCCCCTGCCTGTGAGTCTATCTGTGACTCCCTGAAGACATGTCAAATGTGCTCAGATCAGTGTAATGGGCTGAGAGTTCATTACATTCGCTCTGCGCCTTTTTATGAGGTCACATCCTGGAGAGTTCTGCCTGCCGGAGCGCTCTGCTGCACAGTAAACCAAGCTTGGCAGAGGTGATGGGGAGGGAGAGGATGGGGAGGAGATGGGTGGATGACGGGGGATCGAAGTCGTTATGCTTGGTTAACCAGGAGGAGAAACACTGCGGCACTGAAAAAACACACCTGTGCACGGACACACACACACACACACCACACCCCAGCACTGATTGTAAAATTCATACACACTACAGAGGCACGTCTACTTTGTATATATAAATCTGTGTTCTCAACAAGGGGTGCAGGTACATCCAGCCAATGATGTTCTCAGTATGACCCATCCAAATGAGAACTGATTTTAGTTCAACAGTTCAGTATTAAGGCACGCCACAAGAATTCAGCACACAACTGAAGCAGTGTTATCTACACAAGTCCTTCTATGGTAGTGTGGACAAATTTTACTTCTATTGTTGAGGGGGCACTTTCACATTGTGTGGATATTTTGACATGGTCTTCACACCGTGGAAAGGCCTGTTGTAATAGTTATAACGGTTAAGGTGAGGGTAAGAGGCTAGGGGAGAGATTGAGTGTCCCCATAGCTATAGTAAGACGTGTGCGTGTGCGTGTGCGTGTGTATAAGAACATGAAACAAAGTCCTGAACTTTACGACTGGGAAAACAGAAATAAAGATAGTTGATCAAAAGCAGGGATTCACAAACCAATAAAGTGAGTCATAAGTAACTCTCTACTAGTTGGTGACTTGGGAGCAGTATGATCATCCTAAATGACTTTTAAAACCCATCAACATCCTTACAGGAATACATATGCCAAATTCCAATAATTGTTTTATTTTTATCAAAGGCACTGGTCTTTAGCTAGATGAACATTATCACTTCCTTTCAGGACAGATAAGGAGTTGGCTGTACAGGAATTACTGCGGTGAATGGAAGAAGTGATCACTGTTATTACTCTGAAAGGGGCATATGGGGAGTGGGGGGCTGATTCACATCTACCTAAAGCCAAATGAGAAAGCTAAAGAGGAAAAAACTTTCCTCAGGGCTCATGTGTCACTCAGTATTTTTGAAGAAGGGGTAAATTAAGAATTTTTAAGTGAAATCATTGTCCAACTCTAATCAAAAGCCTGCTGTGACAGTTTTCTAGAAACGAGTAAGAAAATGTGTGTTTATTCAGAAACATACAACTTGTGTGTTTTATTTTGAGTCTGGTACAGAAAAGTACAAAAAAATATATATAAAACACATGAGAAGAGCTGGATAATATTTGGTAAAGCTACCCATACATTTGATACAAATACCAACAGGACAGATGCGTGGTACTTGCATGGAGTCATTTTAACCTAATAATGTTATTCAGAAAAATTTCCTGTATATTATGTATATTACAGACATTACATTAACATCTGAGAGGAAACAATGGTTTTGGGATTCCACAGGCTTTGGTTTAGGGAGGGGCAACGAATTAAAGCCAATAATGGATTATCATTAGGTCTACAGATTTTTGTAACTGCACTACACTGTAATTTATAGTGGCTTTCTTTTAAACTGGCTGCAGGCCAATCTGTAATGAAAGACAGCCTGGCAGTAGATTGTAAATGTATCAGCTTAGCAACAGCACCAAACACAGCAAACACACACATCTCACTAATATATGTCATTGATAAAATTACATTTACACTTACATTAAATCAACAACATAGCAATAAGACCAAAAACAAGAAAAATAAAAACACAAGATATAAATCGAAGACTAATGTGAGGCTTCCATATCAAATATAAGTATAAAACAGCAAGCTAAAAGACATCAACATGATGCCACTGGAGCAGATTAAGCCCAAAAAGCCTGTCTAAAAAGATAAGTTTTTAGTTTGGACTTAAAAAACGATAACTCAGTTATGGACCGTAACTCGGGCGGTAAGGAGTTCCAGAGCCTGGGGCGGTATACGGCAAATGAACGATCGCCCCATTTTTTGTACTTAGTCAGCGGGACAACCAAGGACACTAGCTCTGAAGAATGCAGCGTCCTAAGTGGAGTACGAATGGACAGCAGATCGGACAGATATAGTGCAGCGAGTGAAGAACAGGGGTGATGTGAGCGTACTTAGGGGTATTTGACAGTAGACGAGCAGCAGCGTTCTGTACCAGTTGAAGCTTCCAAACAAGAGATTAATTCCGATATAGAGGGCACTGCAGTAATCAAGACGCGAAGTGATGAAGGCATGAATGGCTTTTTCTAAATCTATATGTGACAAGAAGGGCTTCACCTTCGTTAAAAGCCTCAGGTAAAAGAAGCTAGTTTTGAGCACAGATCTGATCTGTTTGTCAAATTTGAGGCTGCTGTCAAACAACAAAACACAAACAACAGGTTTTTGACAGTATCAGTAAGTAATGGGGCTGAGGCCCCTAGATTAGGTACAATAGCGGAAGGGTCAGGACTAAAAACAATGTATTCCGTCTTACTTTCATTTAGGTGAAGAAAATTCTGTGATAGCCAATGTTTGACATCACAAAGGCAGTCATGCAACAGGGTTAGAGCATTTGAGTCATGTTGCATCAGCAGCAGGCAGATCTGAACGTCATCCGTATAAAAATGAAAGTGAACACTGTGCCTCGATATGATTGAGCCGAGTGGAGACATATATAAAGAAAAGAGTAACAGAGCCAAAACTGGGCCTTGTGGGACAGCAGAAGAAAGAGGGGCAATGGCAGAGGAATAGTTGTCAATAACGACAGAGAAGGACCTATTCGTTAGGAAAGACGTAAACCAATTTAAAACCGTGCCTCTCAGGCCAACGTAATGTTCCAGAAGGGAAAGAAGAACTGCATGGTTGACGGTGTCAAAACGGACGAAAAAATGATAAGAAATAGCCAAATTTGATACATCCCCAACGCACACAGACAATCCCCGTGAGATGACGAGGTCAAGTGTGCCCCCACGTTGATGAGTGGGGCATACTACTGACTAGGTGAGATCAAAAGAGTCCAATAGGGAATTAAAATATTGTATAAAAATACAGTTTCCTTATTTACTCTAATATATTCTACCTGATATCCTTGGGTCAGCAAGTTGTGTGCTTTGCTCAACAAACTAAAGCCCTTTTCAGACATGCACTGCAACCCTGAACTTATCTAGACATAACCTGAATGTGCTGTATCAGGGCTCTACTGTGTGAGCATTTTACTCGCATGTTCGAGTAAAATCAGAATGTGCGAATGTAAAAAACGTATTTGGGTGCATTGGTGCAACTGACTCTGAGTTCCTTGGATCTCAGTTTGTGAGGAGGGGGAGCACTGTGACAGTACATAAAGAGACCCGTGAGTGAGCTGAATTGACCTCCTCTCTGACACCTCTCCTCTCTTTGACGGAGGGCGGTGCTCGGCTCCTACACACACAGAAGAGGATGTTTACTAAACCTGTCACAAATAACCATTAGATGTATAAAATTTTGCGTTGCCCCAATTTTTTAATTTAGCAGCATATTTACCAATACGAATGATGTAAATGAGCACGGCTGTGTTAAATCGAGCACATCACCACTTAGGATCTGGTGCCTGTATTGCACATGATCGAGAGGAAGCGTAGAAGAAAGTCCAAGTTTCCAGCGACAGAACTTTAAAATGGCAGAAGAAATCAATATAGAGTATGTATTGTGGAACTGCAATCCCATAGTATTCTGCCAGTCAAATCATCTTTTATTTCATTCAGTAACTGAAGTAGAGTTTGAAAGCCTGTCAAAGTTTCTCACAGTCTGCTCTGGCCAGCGATGCAATTTACAAACATCCTCTCCCTCCTCAAACATGTTTTGAACTCCCAAAAGATCTCTGATGAATAACAGCTGCCCTACAGATAGCAGCTAGCACTTGTTTCTCCTGATATTAAACTTCAGCCGCAGCTCCCTCTATGGCAAGATGTGATAAATCAGGTGCTGAGGGTATCTATATAAGTCTCCTCCCTCAGTTTTACATCCCAGTGGTCCAGCCATCTGAGCGTTCAGGAATGTGTACAATATGCGCTACTGGATTCTGTCAGCTGATTCTGGCCATTAAACCTTGGAATAGATGGTTCAAAGGCAGTTTTGAAGCAAAAAGTTGAAAGAAACCAAGAAGCAAAATATTGTGGTAGTATTTATTTCCTCCCACAAAATAAGTCCAAATATAGTGAGCTGTTTGTTCACCTGTCACATGCAATATGTCAGACACCACCCATCACAATTACAAAACTTGTGTCCTCCTTGCCATACCTGTTTCTGTGTATGCCTCATCTGTTTATGCAGATGAGATACGGATCAGATTTTTAGGCAATGTTGACATAATGTGTACCAGCACTGGACTTTTTATAATCATGTCCTGATGCAAACTTACTTCTACAATTTTATATCAGATGAGGTTACATATGGTATGTGTTTTAATTGGCCCAAACTTGGCTGCAGAATTCACAAAGAATGCAGTGTTTGCTGTTTTCGTCAGGTAACATATTAGCTTTAATTGTGTTAGCTTAGTCAGTGCCCGTGTGAGTACAAAGCTGCTAGATGTATTGGAAACCCACCTTGGAAGGGGCTGGATGCCTGCTGAGCCAGGGTGAGGTGCTCCTCCGTCAGATGGTAGACGGGCTGGTGCTGGTTGATCTCCACACTGGTGCACACATTGCTCTCACCGTGCAAGAAGAAGGTGAAGGCGCAGGATAGGTGCTCGCTGTATAGAGGAAGAGGCGGGGGGGAAGAGCGAGAATAGTCATTTGGGATCAAGCTACTTTAATATGCACATTTGAAAAGGCTTCTGATGAATAAATCCAATAGAGTATGAGGTGGAGAACTGACTCCTGTGAAAAAGGGAAACAGATCAGATAGTCTACTTCATGTTCCTGTTCACAAAGAAAGCAAAGACCTGGCAGGGAGGGGAAGGGTAGAGAGAAAACGAGATTATAAAAAACTTTTGTCTTTTTTGTCAAAGGCTATAATGGATTCTCTCCTCTCATTCATATTCTGCTGCTTTAATACGAGAGAGTCCTGGTAGGAAAGAACAGCTACAAGTAGGAATGTCCTGAAACCAATACCAGTGTCGAGTTAGATACCACCCCCTACTAATACTTCTAAAATTTGCCCGATACTATGCATCAATACCACTTAACAGCAACAGTATGTTAACTTTATGATGGCTGAGCAGGTTATTGAGGGGAGAAGAAATGTTTGTGGTTTTGTTCTATTTTAGGATGAGTGGTGGTGACAAAAAGCAACTGCAAGCTCTCTTCTTTGCTCAGTATGTCTGGAGTGACGTTCATAGACACACACACCCAGGGCTTCTGTGAGCTCATGCAAGTGGGCAAGATGAGCAGAATCTCTGTGAGTGACACAGCAGCGCTCCAGGGCTTCTGTGAGCTCATGCAAGTGGACAAGATGAGGAGAATCTCTGTGAGTGACACGGCAGCGCTTGTCATGGGCAACAAAACTCACCATTACTGTCAAGAGTAATGGTGTAAGTCATTTATCAAACACCTATTGAACAAACAGGAAAAAAAGAAAAACTCAAAGAACCATGACATCTTCACTCTCCCTGTTTTCAACTCACCTGGTCACCCACTAAACCCATAAAGTGCTCCTTAAGACGATTCTAATAAACTGTTGTGAACTAAATGAAAACACACACTCATTTTAGGCAGTTAACAGCACAGTCTAATGAACCCTGTGTATGAAAGTTTTTGTAGACTCAAAAGGTTAAAAACTACTGTATTTCAGTATGGTTTATAATAGGTCAAAGGTCAAGGTCAAAGGGTTTATTTGTCATATGCACAATTAGTGAACGTGTTTCCCTGTACAATTAAATTTTTACTTTGCCGTCCACATGAATGCCACACAATACAAGTGAAATATAAAGTAGATGAGCAATAACACAAATCTAAGGCACTTTAAAGCAGCAAGTGAAAGAAGCACAATAAGAATACAACAAGAACACAATATAATGCAGACAGAATATATGCTACATGGGAGCCGTGAAGTGCAAATACTCAGCAGTGAGTGTGCAACTATGCATGTGCAAACTGAGTATGTAAGCAGTACAGATGGAATTATATGAGGTAGATCGTGAGTCTGCTGTTTAGGAGTCTGATGGCAGAGGGAAAAAAAGACTTTTTCAGTCTAGAAGTCCTGTTTTCACACTTCTGAGCCTCCGACCAGAGGGCAGGGGTATGAACAGTCCGTGCTTGGGGTGGGTGGGGTCTTGAGGATGGAGGCAGCTTTCCTACGCACCCTGCAGTGGTAAATGCTCTGCAGAGAGGGCAGTGGAGTCCTGGTGATCTTTTCCACAGTCTTTACCACTCTCTGCAGGTGCTTGTCCAAGTGAGGTCCTCACTGATGTGGATGCCCAGGTATTTGAAGCTGCTCACCCTCTCCACTTCGAGCCCCCGGATGAACAGTGGCTGATGAGATCTCCTCTCCTTCCTCATGTCCACTATCATCTCCTTCATCTTGTCCGTGTTGGGGCTGAGATTATTGTCCTTGCACCATGACACCAGACCGGCCCCCTCCCTCCTGTAGGCTGCTTCGTCCCCGCCAGTGATGCGACCTATCACTGCGGTGTCGTCCGCGAAATTTAGGATGATGTTGTCTTTGTGGGAGGTGACACAGTCGTGGGTGAACAGGGTGTAGAGGATGGGACTGAGGACACATCCCTGTGGGGTGCCAGTGTTTGTAACAATGCTGGCTGAAATCTAATTGCCAATCCTGACAGTCTGGGGCCTGCCAGTCAGAAAGTCCAGGAGCCAGTCACAGAGGGTGGGGTGCAGACCCAGTGTGGACAGTTTGTGGGTGAGTTTGTGGGGGATAACTGTGTTGAAGGTGGAGCTGTAGTCAATGAAGAGTATCCTAATGTAGGAGTCTCCATTTTCTAGGTGAGAAAGGGAATAGTGGAGGGCAGCCATGATGGCGTCTGAGGTGGCCCTGTTGGGCCGGTAGGCATACTGCAGGGGGTTCAAGGGGTCCGGTATACTGCTCTGTATGTGGGCCAGCACCACTCTCTCAAAACACTTCACATTGATTTGGGTTAGTGTAATGCAGGTGGGAACACTGTGCCGTTATAGAGTACTGCTGCTATCTGTTTCTCTGTATCATCAAGTATTCAAACATACCATCTTTTCATACAAAGACTCACTATATAGGTGCATCAAAGTGTTCTGACCACTGCACAGCTCTAGGTCCCCATATCACTACAGATGACGATGAAGTGTCTGTTGCATCCTTGCGCTGTAATGTTTAACATGGAAGTACAGTGTGTACAGAAGTCAGGATGAAAGAAAGTCAACACAGCAGTACTCAGAGGTGGTTTGAGTGTACAAGTGTTCTGTCTATGTAGTGTGGCTAGCGCTGTGTGTAAAACAAGGGGGCAAGCCCTGACTAGCCTAGCTTTTTGGCTAACACACACACAACAGTACCTTTTCTCTTCCTCACACACACCCATACAGCTCTTCTGCGTACAAAAACACCTGCCTGCCAAATCTGGCCTCAAGAGCACACAACAAAAGAAGAAAAGGAAAGCAAAACAAGGCAGATGGAAGGAGAGAGGGACAGGGTAAAATGCAGGCCATCATCTGCGGGCTTTCCACTCTCATCTACCTCTCTAGACTCATCCAACATATACATCCATAAACACACAAAGTCACACAAATGCAAAGAACAGGAGACAGCGCAAGTGACGGATGAAAAAAAATGAAAGTGGAAGCGGGGACGTTTGGAGTGGATCAAGGAGGGTTGTCCCCACTGAGGTTTTTGTTAAGCAAATAGTCTTCTCTCCCTGTGTCTCTCTGTGGCACACCTACTCTGCAGAGGATTAACGAATGAGAGCAGAGAGGGAGAGCGAAGCAGATAGCTAGAAACAAGTGGGCTAGTGAAAGTGAGTGAGAGCAAGTAGCAGATGATGACCCTGTGATCAGATGGAGCATGTTTTAACAGGCTGGGGCGGGCAGCTTTATGTAAATGTTTTCAATGTTTTGCCGCTCTATGTACCTTAGGTTTTTAGCAGGAACACCCTGATCGCCTCCAGTTAGATGAATGACCTTCAACTGAGAGCAGGAAAGCACCCCACATCACTGGTCTGCTTTTTCCACTGTCCAATCAGATGAATTGAGAGGAGAGCTTTCTGTGGTGGTGACCCATAATTTTGTGTTGACCTACCGTAGACAAAAACTCAGCCACTCAGCCAAACAGATGGACTGTGTAGTCAGGTGTCATTTTGGTGATACGAGATCGACAATTGATGGCGGACTGTCACATTGTCCCTGACTCATCCTAAAATTGCCCTGAAGTGACAATCATCCATGATCTCTCCTCATTCTGAGAGTGTCCGGTAGGCTGCCCACATGGATCTCGTTTGTCTGTTTGAGAACAGACTCTCACCCCTAGTCAGAGCCAGAGCAACTGCCCTCCCCCTGTTCATTTTCATACTTGCATAATAACTAAGATAAGACAATGATAATATATGATTTATGTTTAGATAAATGATGAATGTTATTCTAAATATTTTAATTGTGGTTGGCCTAGGGATAGTAATTCTGTGGTTACCTGGTGACAAATTTTTTTTTTTTTTTAAAGTCCAGCAAGCTCCTCTATTTATTTATTACAGGCTTCCAGGCTTCAACAAAAAAGGCAGTGTGATGCACCTCTGTATGATCATGGCCTCAGACATCCTCAGGAGTTTTCTACTGTATTATCCACATTTCAGTGTTTATATATTAGACCAGGGGTCCCCAACCCCCGGTCCATGGATCATTTGGTACCGGGCCACAAAGAAAAAATTTTGTGGTTAAAATTATAGTTATTTTTCTTTCATTAGTCTTAGTTAGAAAAACGACTGTTCCCGCCCTTGCCTCACTAACCCATTTGACTCTGGCACACCATCTTACGCATCAGCAACACAAGCTAATCCTTTAAAACAAATGAGCCAAAAACAAAATTCGCTGGAGAGCTTTTTCAAAAAGGAACGAGCAAACGATGGGACTGCCAGCAAAAAAAAAGCTGCATTTAAAAGAAAATTCCACGATTCCTACCTAAGTTATGGGTTCATCGCAACAGGTGATAGACAAGCTCCACACCCGCTGTGCACAATTTGCAGTGACTGATAAGCTAATGAAGCCAAAACACCATGAGTTAAAAGACAAGCCCTTGGAATTTTTTTCTAGTTGCAGGGAAACAAGCCCAGGGCTCCCACTGACTCTGCATTATGGTGAGATGATATTATAGTGTAGAATTATTGTAATTGCCTAAAATAAAGTGTAATTGTTGCAGTCATATTACATACTATAAACTGGCAAAGGTTTTTGTTATTGGAACCCCCGCGCCTCTACCCAGTCCGCAGAAAATTTTTCATGTCCCTGGTACAAAAAAGGTTGGGGACCACTGCATTAGACTGCTACTGCCATGAAATCATAGGACAGAGTTACTGCCAACTGTAATCACTCCTCTTCCATTACTGGTAATGGACTTGACTACAATATAAGTGATGGCAGGTCAAACGAAGGAATCCTTGTTCTATGAAAAAACTGCATTCTTATGTTCATCTAAGACTAATAAAAGGTTTCAGGAGTTACTGGGCAATCATACTGCAACAGCCTTGCATTTTTTGTAATTTAGCTGAAGCTACTATATTCTACTACTACTGCTGCTACCATACTAGACAAATCAAGTGGAGTATCTTTCAAATATGGCCTTTAGTATGAAATTTCTTCTGGGTTTGTACAGTGCTTCCTTGCACAGTTGCACAAAAAATTGAATACAAAAGTTTGCACTAAAAAGACCAACTTTAGAAGGTACACACTTGATTTCATTTGTCTGAGGCTGTATTCAGATGAAATCAGAGCTATCTGAAGAAGTCCAAATGAGGCCATGTAACTCATGCTTCTTGGGTGCCATCACAGAAGAGTCCAGGAAAAAAGCAGGATCATCCAGATTATCTGAAGGAAATACAACCTCATCCTCCAAACTGCTGCACTGGACAATTTAATAAGTGCAAGTGGATCGTTTTGTAGAGTGAACACCACATTTCTACTGTTTACATCATCACAATAAGTGACAAAATGATTGCAACTGTAATGATTTTAGCATTTTGAGCTCCAAAACATTGATTCAAGTAAAGAAATGAGACTTTACATTAAAGTATGTCATGTGTTTTCTGTTTTACATACAAACACTTAACACTACTTATTCTTTCAGTGAAGTTCAATGACAAAATATTTCAAAAGAAGAAAAAAAAACTGAAAATGCACAAAGGCTCAATGGATAGTAATAATAATAATAATAATAAAAAACTTTATCCCATTATCACAGAGTCTGTTCTCTGCACCTCCATCACTGTCTGGTTTGGCTCAGCAACCAAACAGGACAAGTACAGACTTCAGCGAACAGTCAGGACTGTAGAAAAGGTCATTGGTGTGAGCCTGCCCTCCATGGAGGACCTGTACACCTCACTGGTCAAAAGGAGGGCAGAGAGGATCACTGTAGACCCCTCACACCTGGGATACAATCTGTTTGAACTCCTCCCCTCTGGACGGCCTTACAGGTCACTGTGCACTAAGACAACCAGGCACAGGGACAGTTTCTTCCCCCAGGCTTTCACCCTGATGAACACTTAACCAATGACCATATGATTGGACAATAACCCTCAGTGCAATACCTGTATATATATACATTGTACAGATTATACAGACTCGTACAGGTCTCTAGTACTCTGTTTTAAGTACTCTATTTTTATCCCTAATTATCTCATTTCAAAGAACATTCCTTGTTGTCTGCATTGTTACTGTCTGTTCATACTGCTTATTCTGCATTGTTTGCACTTTCTGTTGCTTGTTAATACTGCTTATTTTTGTTATATTACACAGCCTTATGCTGGTTTACTGTTTGCACATTGAGAGCTGATGTACCAGAGTCAAATTCCTTGTGTGTCCAACACACCTGGCCAATAAAGCTGATTCTGATTCTAAAATAAAAATACTTTTCTGAACTTAAGATGACAATTAGTAAAATGTCAGGTCCATAACTGCTGACATGACAGTACTGTTATCAAACTGTTACACAGTGGCAGAGGTAGGATCAAAGGTAAACAGCTAGTAGAAGTAAGATAAAAACAGTTTAGTACCAGCAGTCACCTGAAGAGAAGCAGGGTGACAAATGCAAACAGAAGAAGAAAACACTAGTTAGTAGTGATGGGTCCGGCAACACCGATGCGTCGAGCTCGTAGAGCAAAACCCCGTGTCGGTGCGCGTATCGCTTTAAGAAAGTCACGTGACCGATACAGGAACTGTTTTGAACTGACACTGCCGCGCCAAACTGTTATTGCCAGGTCCCAGGATCCTATGAGATACTGGGACAACCAAAAGGCAATCTATCCAAACCTCTTCCGACTTGCCTTACAATTTCTCTGCACTCCAGCCTCATCTGTGTCCCGTGAGCGGGTGTTTTCTACAGCTGGAGAAGTTGTATCAAAAAAGCGTAACGGACTCAATTTCAAAACGTTGGAAAAACTTATTTTTTTGAATAAAAATGTGTAAAAAAAAAAAAAAAGCCCAGTCCACAAGCATCCTCATTCACAACACGTTCATTTAGATTTTCACGTTATGATACATGTTCACATTATTTATTGACTGTATCTAAAAATATCAAGGAAATTTTAAATTTAAATGAAGATATGAAATAATACAATATAAAATACAATGATTTAAATTATATTATTGTATATACTAGGTCATCAAATCAGCGTCAGTTGAGTCTGTCAACCAGGTTGCCTGTAGGGATTTTTAGGGTCCAGCAGGTGTCAGTATTCAGTGACACAGTATCGACACAGTATCAATACAGTTTGGCAATGTGTCGAAACGCTTCATGACGCCTCATCTACCCATCACTACTAGTTAGCAGCCAAGTTAGGTCCTAAAAAGACAACTGGGGAATTAGGCCACATGCTGGCGCACAGAACAAAGACACCTTTGTTTGAGAGGTGTGCCACAATATGTACACAAAGTAAATGATTCTTGGCTCCTTTGATTCACCAAACTATCTTGAGGGTACGTGAGAAACAGCAAATCAAGAAATAATGATGGGGATGAACTGGTACAAAGATGGGCTGTTTTCATTTGTACCGCATGGAGCTGATTTATGGAACTGGTGGCAAACTTGGATCGAAAATCCAAAGCAAAGTGTGATTTTTTTTTTTTGTAACTATGGAATAAACTATGATTGACATAATTGCTTTTATCAGTTTCAAGTTATTTCAGAGAAAATTGTGACTTCTTAAAATTTTTGTGGAAGGATACCAACAAATTTTCCATCTCTTTTGTTCGGTACCCAGAGGAAAAGGGTAATTGCTGAGAAAACAACAAAAGGATGAAAGGAGAAGTGAGTGAGACAAGGACTAAAGCAAAGAGACTAAACGTTGACATTAACAGTAGTGTACCATTCTCCTGTCACACTCAAAGAAAATCTGACACTACACATTCACACACATCTGTGTCTGCAGGGCACTTGTAAGCCTGAGGTAGATGGCTGCCATCTGTGGCTCACCACGCAGAAGTACAACCCAACTCTCTGACACAGGTATCACACCAGACCTCAATGAGTTCTGCACAAATGTGACTGCATACATTAGTCCCTTGGTATCATAGTATTTCCTGGCAGGCTAGCTGAGATTTATATAGTCTCATGTTAAATGATCACATTACAGCATAGTAATAATTAGAGTATGGCTCAGTCTAAATGAAAAAATTACTTTTTATATCTAAATGATTCTGTAATTTGTGTATGTCCACTTGATTAAAACCGACCAATGCATAGTTGCAGCTCAAAAGGCAGATATGAACAGTAATGACAATTCCCACAGGCAAGCCTTACAAAATTCAGTTATTATTACCGATTGAGATGTGGTTCAAATGTCAATAGGCGCTTAGTTAGCACTTGACCGACTGAGCACCAAAACAACAACAACAAAAGCACATGACACTTCCTCAACTCTGTCTCTCTCACTGACAGACAAAAGCAACAGGATCTAGTGAAGCTTCCACTATGACAAACTGCCACACAAGCCTACTGGATGTGTCTATGTTCATTGTCCTGTCCACATGTGACACACGCAAACATAGCATTATGCAAAACTCCATTCTTCTGCAAACATCCATGGCCTGCTGGTGCAGCAAACCACCACACGCACACGCACACACCTCAGAATGTGGGCAAAACACACCTGCAAACATCACCTGCACACCAAGGTTGGGAAGTGAACATGGTCTGCTCGTGGACTTAAGGGGTGTCAGTTATATTAATTTAGTGGTCATACTAGAAAAAGGTAGAAACAGCTAGCTTGGTTCTGTCCAAAAGTAAAACTCTTTCAACCAGCAACTCTTAAACTCACTAATTAACATGTTTAATCTCATTTGTTCAACAGGTACAAAAACAATAAGTTTCAGGAGAAACTATGTGGAGAACTATTCCTTGACTATTCACTTTCTGCCTTAACTCCAGATCATAATAACATTATGATTCCATTTGAGAACCACTTGCTTTGTCTAAGTGCCCCCAGGAGCACCTTGAGGGACCCCTTGGGGGCTTTACCCCATGTCACATTGTGTCTGTTAAAGCATGCCAAGTCTGCCTCAACACTCGGTTTCTCAGGTATTTTACAACTGGCATCTCTGCAGTGAGATACTGCTGGTCACTTTTGGCTTTTCCCGTTTAGGAGTTGCCACAGCGAATCGTCCCACTGACGACTCGCATGTCGACATTTGGCACGTGTTTTACGTCGGATGCCCTATCACAACCCTGATTCGAACCCGGGCCGCAGGGGCGAGAGCGCTGCGCCTTAACCACTAGCCTACCAGGGACGGCTCTGGTACTTCAGAAAAAAACAAAAACAAAGGACAGTGCTGAGCATGGGTGCAATTTAGACACCACCTATCAGCAGCACACTGTGCACAAGCTAAATCAATGACTTCCCTTTTTAAATGACCCAATAATTCTCATCTTATTTGTTTACACTATTATTAAAGAAATTCAATAGACAGTTTGAGCAACAGAAAGAAAAAATATGGCATGTTTTATTCTGCCTCTTTCTCTCATACTGAGAGAGTATCAAGGAGGGAGATGAAGGCTGACAAAAAGCCACAAGATCTTTTAATCATCTTTTCTCTCTCTGTCTCCACCTTTCCTCACACTGCCCCACCCCGCTCTTCATCTATTAACTGGCAAATAGACTGGGCTTCTCTCTGATCTGCTCTCTCCTCGCCATCACGCACAGCGCATGTTCGCTTACATGCCACTGTGATTGTCCACAGAGGCACTCCCTGCTCCACCTCTCGGATGCTAATGGCCAGTGGCCTTTGGCTCGGTAAGGAGACAATAAGATAATCCACTGAGGATTTAAAGTGGGACTACATACATTGGAGGGCAGGTGGGCACATTTGCCTTCAGTTAGCATCCCATGGAAATGAGGTGGCAAAAGCCAGCAGTGGCAGGGGTAGACCAACAGAGGGACTGACAGCCTCTATCACTGCCACATGGATGGTCTGTTGTATGGCACACAAACAGATGATCAGTCATATGAGCACCCATATCTTCTGATATGGCCTTCACTTAAAGCGTATATGCCCTACAGCTCATTTCTTGGCAGTGTATAGAACAGGTCTTTTGACATTTTCCTTAGTTTATTCACCTGAAAGCATCTCCATGTTAAAATTCAGACTGCTTTTTGTTTTCTCAAACATTTCTACATTTCAAAGGACACCATATTCCACACTATTTGCCACAAACAACATACTGTCTAGGGTTGCAATTACAATTTTCATGAACAACTAATCAAATATAAACGTTAAAAAAAAAAGTCAGAAGTGCCCATCACAATTTTTCAGAGCCTAAAATGACATCTTCAAATTGTCTGTTTTGTCTGACCAGCAACTCAAAACCCAAAGACATTCAAGTTTACACTGATATAGGTCTGTAAGCAGCAAATCATCATAACAAAAGCTAGAACGCTAGAGTCCGTTTTCACGTCTGTCAAACGCCAGTGGATTAATCAATTATTAAAACATTGCTGATTCATTTTCTGCCAAAAATGGACAACTGCATAAACACAGTGAAACAAGATTGCTGTTTCAGACTAAAACAATGACTATGTGACAACCCTGTCTCATTAACTTGTGTGTATGTGTGTGTTATCTGCATCTAGGCTTGCCAGCAGATGAATGTAGCTTGTTGGTACATCAAGTGGCAACAAAAACAGTTGTGCTTGTAGATCTAAAGGCATCCAAATTTATTCATTGACTGCCTGAGCTGCTATAAATGAACATGCATAATTTAGTGTAATTAATTTGCATACTTCTTTATCATAGGATTATAGTGTTCCTGTCAAATGCACTAGTGAAACTAATCAACGGTTAGATTCTGAGCATTGCTGCAGAATTTTATCGCTGTCATTCCGATCGCTTGATTGCTGAGCTTTATCTGGTTGCAAGAAGATTGTAAATTCATCTAAATCGTATATATATACTCATTTTAGAATTTGTTTATTTTGCCCATTTTTCTGGATGCACATTCTATTTCTCTTTTTGTTCTTTCAGTCTTATCTTACTTGTTGCCTTATGGAACACGGTACATGCACATTGAGAGCCACTGTACCAGAGTCAAACTCCTTGTGTGTTCAACACACTTGGCCAATAAAACTGATTCTGATTCTGATTCTAAATGATGACAGGACTCTGCCACTAACCATTAGCAACTCAATATATTTCTGCTGAGCGGTTTTCTTTTTAGGTGTTAGATGAATCCACATACACAGGCACAGAGCTACATTACAAAGGTAATGGTGATCTGAGGTAAATGAAGTCATTTGGAGAGCATGGAGCCTTAACAATAGTTTGGGGAATATATGAAGACAGTGAGGGGTGGCAGAGATCAGAGATGTGACATTACACAGACATTTACTGGGTTTGGCTAGAATGCTCTAAAAACTGAGTTTTGGTCGCTTTGCTGAGTTTAGGTGACATACGTGGCAGCATAATAACTCCACCATATGTGCCGGCATCAAGAGCAAAGAGGCACCTTTCAATCTCTCCATTGTATTATTACGATTGGGGAAGGTAAACATGGTTTGACTGGTCATGTGCTGCTGCCGTGACAGAACATACTGTCATCTGAACAGTTTCCGCACAACATTAATAAACAATGTTTCTGGAATTAAAGCTTGTGGCAATCTACCAACTCATGAACAAATACTATATACTGCTTTGACTATGGACAGTGATGTAAAAGAGAAGTGCAGAGAAACTAAGCTCAATATTAAAGCTTTTTCTTAGAAGAAATAAGGAGACAAATTCTCTTGAACAACAGTGGCAGGGAGTTTGTATGATTGTTTATATGATAAGCATAATCTGGAAGGCTGCACAAATTTCACTTTAATAGCAGTTAGGAATTAACACTGGACAAGAAGCAAGTCATAAGCATAAAATGTATTTAAATTAAATAGTTAAGTGACATTTTGATTAAAAGTGAAAAGTAATAAAATAAATAAGGGCAGAAAACAAAGTCAACAACATTGAATTAGAGGACATTTCTAGGGTGATGTAATCTTCTCTGCTGTCTAGCCACCCGACCACTGGGAAACAACAGCACTGTAACACAAGCACACAAACACGAGCACCAGCTTCAGCTTGAGCACACACTGTTCGTACATGAGACCTAGTTGCTTGAGAAGACACTAATGTAAACCTCTTCAGGCCAACACGTTCACTTAAAACTGTTTGTTTGAATTGATTTCCCATTGCCACAAATGAACAGGAGGGTGAGCTTCTTTATATATGTCAGACTAAACTTGAATAGAAGAAAAGAAATGGAAAGAGATGGAATGACAAGTCCATAAAAAGAGGGGAAATCTGATCCACTGCAAGTCTCTCACAGACACACACAGATACAGTCAACTGAACATAATACTGACATAACCCTGACAGCAAGTCAGGTTCCTGCTCCCACCCCGTTTAGGGTGGATCACAGACAAATGCGGACACAAACACACGTGCATGCCCCACAGGGCTCCTCCAAAACACCTGCTGTCAGCTAAAAAGGAGCTGTCCCACTCTGAGCCAGAAACCTTAGTTTCTCTGAAAATAATATTTCCAATAACTATGCTCATTACCCATGTTCACATAATCACTTTACCACTACACTGTGATGCACTGTCTGTCCCTTCTTCTGAAAAAGGCACTTAGTTCATCACTGCAGTGTGATGCGATGAATTTAACTGTCCAAATAGGCACTGTGTTCAAAGTATTCATGCAAACAATTCAAGTCTTTAAAGATGCATTAACTAATTTATTTTCAGCCTGTAAAGGGTCTAGTGAAACTCAAAACAAACTGAGTTCTTGTTTCCTAGCAATGATGTAAACAACAGATGCCTGGTTAGGAGAAACTGCACAAAACACAGCGTCCAGTCCAAAACTACCGTTAGCTGACTAACCAGTCCCAGCTCTACAGCAACATTGCAGCGGTAAAATGTCAAGTGATGAGTTTGACGAGACAGTCCCGAACAGTGATTAAAAAACAAATAAACAAAAAAAAACATTACACAAAGCTCTAATTACTCTCAAATTAAAATGGGATTAACACTAAAATAAAATTACAACCAAGCTGGGTCTCTAGTGTTACCAAAGTAAACACGTTGGCTCAAAATCTGAACCAAGGTTAACCCTGATTTTTGCTCCCTCTTTGTTCCACTCTCTGTGGAAAAAACAAAGACCACCACTTCTTCATTCTGGATGGCAGCCACTGTTTCAGACTGGCCATTTGGAATGACTACTCGTGCTTTGAAAAATACTTCTTCTAACCTTCGCTAGGTGGCAAGCAGGGCTAATGTCTGGACCGACAATCAAAACAGAGGGTGAAGAAGCAGGTATAACAACAAAAGAGCTGTAGGGAGAAGTGTCATGGAGGGGGCTAGTACAGCTGAGAGACACCATGTCCTGCCCCCGTTTTAACATCAGACAATGTGCAAAATCTTTGTAAATGCGCATTTAACGGTGCAGCAGAAGACATCCAATAAAGCTGGAAATGGAAAGCTAAATATGTTATGATAGTATATAATAGGGATGGAATTTTAAGTCCAAAGTTATGCTAATTATGACTTATTAGGTCATCATGCCATTAATAAAATAAGTTGTGCAGTTATAATAATAAAGCTTTATTACCCAGAGCTTTGGCCAATTTGTCAGCCACATCCTAAATTAGAGCTGGACCTCTGCAGTTAACCCAGCAGAGAACTACTTTTGCCCTTTTTCCTTTCATATTTGCAGAAAGACTGTTGGAAATCATGTTAGAGTTACTGTGGTTTCAAATTTTGTCTAGTTAGCAGCTGTGACACATTCGACACAGAAACACAGTAATAAATTGCCATGAACAAATGTGTATTTTCTTAACTGTAACTCAGAGAACTGAGGAAAGATTAAAAGGAGGATATCAAATTCATTAACTTGAAGAATGTCAGAATAAATATCAGGGGCCCGGTATCTCTGTGTAGTGAAATTAAACTTCTATATCAGGTTAACAGCTAATGGTGCATATAAACCTTTATGTGTGTTAATTGAAACATCTACTTTATTTAAAGCTCAGTTCAATTCAGTTCAGTCAGATTTATTTTATTGTCAAATTAAGGGGAGTTAAGACACAGAGTATATTCCCTTCTCCTTTTCAGCAGTATTAGCTCTAGTGGATAAGCTTTTGTAAGATTTTTCCCAGTAAATAAGCTACAGTATGTGCTTGGCCTCAGTACCACGAAGGAACGGCAACTATTCATGACAACATAAAAGCTTCAAACTAAACTGAAGGTTAGGGTGTCAGCTCCTTGTGCTCTGTGCATGGTGGTGGAGGTTTGCTTGTTAATGCTGAAAACTGCTACACTAATCACACTCAGCACAACACGGCATCTAGCAGAGAGGTACCACAGGTTTACAGTCAAACACATTCAGTAGCACAGCAGATCAACAAACAGCACAGCTTCATCAGCTGTTCGGAAAGCCTAGAATCCTACTATACTGTCTATCTCTATTAACACAACTTTAAAACGTGTACAATGACTTACAGACCTCAAGTCACCAATTTAATTTAGAAAATAATCTTTGAATCTTGCTTTCAAATTCATGTAGACAAAAAAGAATGCTTACAAATTGTGAAGCATCCTTAACACTGACACATTCCTTTCTTAGACACAACTTTAAATTAAATAAAACAAAAATTCTGACAATGAAATCTATCGCAATTCACTTTTAGAAACACTGAAAATGAACAACATGATAAGCATTTAAAGTGAAACTTCCTGGCTCACAGAGTCTGGTTGGGGTTATGACATCTCAGGGTTTCTCTTAGGCTATGGTGAAGCCCCTGTTAATCTTAACACTGTAGGCTAGTTCAGGATACAGTGCAGGCTATGATGCAGCCACCTCACTAACTACAACAATAAGGTTAAAGGTCAAACACAATATCGAGGATTAGCTTTAAATGTGACCATCTATCTGAACATGTGGATGATAGACTGTACCACAAGAATCACAGTTACTTAGAAAAACACAGAGGATGGAGAGAGGGGGGAGGACCAGGATGACTACTTCAGACCTTTACTTGACCTCATACTCTTTCATATCCTCTGCTCACATGCAAAGATAGGTGGAATGGGAGGAATGCAGGGTATTGTGGCTGAGGAGGAGGGAGGGTGTAAACAACAGCGAAAGCGAGAGGGAGCAGAGGAAATGTAAGACGCAAGACTCCCTCCATTAACAGTGACATTTGTCCCTGTGGTCTCTGTTTCCTCAGTGCTACAATACATAAAAAGACAATGATGCATGTTAACTTTACTAATGAGAGAATTCTTGGTTCTCTCAGGGCCTCTAGCTGTTATTAAAGGAAATGAGGAAAGCATTCGGGATACTGGTGGAATAATCGTACAAAAAGGTTCTGACTCTCTCTTGTTTAATCACACTACCTGATACATTCAAAGCGTTTTGTTCACTGTGCACATAGTGTCATGAGATATGTTTATCAAAATTATATTAGCATCTGTTGTCTCTTTCACTTGGAAATGCTATACTCTGTTCACCACTGTAACAGAAAGCTATACTTCATGTAAACTGAGAGATGCAAATATATTTAGGGAAATAATTTGCCCGTTTCCCTGAGGCAAGAACTTCATGGATAAATACTGCTTTAACCAATTGGGTCAACATAAATGATAGGGTTTGCCTTCAGGAATACAGTTAAAAATGTGGATATTAGCAAATGACTACAAATTGTACGGTCTTTGTAAGGTTAGCAATGCAATGGATTTCACATTTAAATTGCCATACTAAAGCGATGCAATGGGGAATAGACTATTAATAATGTATAATTGTGCAGCAATTAAGGAAATGACCCATACCAATGAAAAACACTGGTATTTTCCTTTAAGAGCCATATTTATCTTCTGGACAGGATCTTTCCAGCAACATGATATATCCAGAGCACCCAGTCACATGGTCCCATAGCCCAGTCACCCTGGAGTTCTTGTTGCTAGAGAGACTGATGAAGTATAGAGCAGATCTATGTGTGGGGGGTGGGGGTATTTTGGAGGGTTGGAGATAGGGTATTTAGGAGAGGTCCTCCACATCTATATCTGTGTTACTAATCTAAATGCACAGCACATGGCTGCATTTTATGTATCTTTCATCAACAATTCTAATGAAACGCTCGTGTGCCAACTCTGACTGCCCTCGGTGTTCACCGGCTTGTATGCCCGACTGTTAACGAGCATGTTTGTGCACTCATGTCCCTGTGTGTTTGTGGAGTGGTGGAAGAAGGAAGGGGACAAATTTAGTGCTTTAACCCCAGACTGGAGGCAGTGGCCCTTTATCCTGCACTGTCCTACTTAACAGAGTGCTGTTCTTGGCTTCCGCCTGCTACAGCGCACCAGGACACACACATTTACTTCCCAACACTGGACAAAAACAACACAGAAAGAATCTGCTCAGACACATAACACACAGCCATGCAGTAAAGTCAGTTGCATTTGTTTATGCAGGCATATTCGTTACTGTATAACTATGTTTTATATTCACTCATTATCATTCGCTCCTGGAATACGAGCCGTTACAAACTGGCCTCATTTCAAAACAACATGATTTGATAATGATGCTTTCAGCCAGAGAACAACAAAAAGCACAGCAGTCTACGCAGATTTAAATACAATGGAGAGTGGGTATCCGACACTCTCCTGATTGCAGCACAGTTGGAGTACATAGTAGATCTTGTAAATTCTGCTTAAAAGACAGACTGTGCACCATGCAGATACGATTTGTTCCGATCAAATTGAAACATCAAAGCAGGCTGGATTTAATGTTGCTCTGAATTTCAGTAACACAGCCAATTAGAACTAAGTCAACGGGTTAGTCTGCCTTAAGCTGACCAATAGAGCACAAGCATCCCGCTTCACCTTGGAAACACACAATCCCAGGGTGCGTTTCCCTGCTGCCATGACAACCAAGAGGAGCTCTCCCTTGCTCAATCCTTCACTCTCTCCCTTGTGTTCTCTGCTGCTCTCTCTGTGTTTTATAAAGCCAGTCTACTAGCAGCATATGGTTCACAGAAACAACCAGGCTGCACAACTTGGAGGCACCAGTACACCAGACAAAGAGAATTGCTGTAAGCTCAATTAACATATAATGCTGCATTTGCAGTTCATGTATTAAGGAAAAGACTTTGACCTATCATTGTATGCTCATTTAGAGATCCTTTAGAAATGTGATAAAAACAGTTAAAACTGTCAATCTTGAAATATTTATTCAGGCAGACTTTCTCTCAGAGAAAAATATGGTTAATTCCTCAGCATTTAGGAGTGAGTGGAAGCAGCAAAATACATACATACAATATTATAATTATTACATTCTGAGAATTCATTGTGCTGTCTACTATGATGTAAGCACTTCAACACCGTCTGAGGTTTGGGGTTATGGACACTGTCACCTGGCTACAGCCACCCCACCAACTGGAGACTTTGGATGATGCACAGGAGTTGTCTGTTATTCAGAGGGGTAGCCAGAGTTTCATGTAGACATATGCCGATTTGGTTTGACTGGCCGATGCAAAAGAATCTGTTGATGTTATTATTTCTGTCTGTGTGTAAAAGTATAAGAAAGTTCAGACTGATAACTGACCCCTGTCAGTTGACAAAATATTGAGCATCTATCTTGAAAAGCCATTATAGCTACAAATAATTATTATGAACTACATATCTTTATAAAAGTTAAAATGGCTATCAAAATTTCCTGGAGCCCAACATGATACAATCAAACATCTTGTTTTGTTCAAGCAACAGTCCAACGCTCTGAAATGTTAAAATGGACAAAATGTTAAGACGAACAAAAGCCGTATATTTTCACATATGAAAAGCTTTACCAGGAGAATGTTTAGATTTTTATTTTGACAATAAATCATGAATATTTTTGCTGTAACAATAAACCGATATGAAACAGAAAATTGATCCAAGAGTCAGATTTATGGCTGCATCAATTGGAAAATCACAGATTCAAACCAAATGCGTTTTTTTTTTGTTTTGTTTTTTTTTTTAACAGTCTAAAATCGATATGGACCTAATAAACGATCTTTGGCGAGCTTTCTTTTACTTCTCACTGTGCTCCGATCTAGTGTAGTCCTGTGCACTTGGTATTATTTGTAGCGTGGTGCCCCATCCTGTTAACACACTCACATTGTGGGAACTCAGCCTTCCTCAGAGGGACTAGAGGCTGGTCACCACCATGTAAATCACTGAATTTTAGGTATAAGGTTAAGTATTAGGGTAAGAGTTAGGTGTTAGGCAAGTAGTAGTTATGGATAAGGTTAGGACAAGCTTTCAGGAAATGAATTTAAGTCAATGTAAAATCCCCAGAAGGAATGAAAGCACACTACTGTCTGTGTGTGTGTATGCGCGTGCATGCAGGCACCATCCCCTGCCAGCATTCAAACACGTCTCCTCATTAATGATGAAGATCTAGGAAAAATAGGTGCAGGAGCAAACAGTGCAGAACATTAAGCGTTTGTGTCAAGTAGCCTCTACCAGGAGTACCACAGACCTCTCTAGTATTAACGTTATAAATGCAACACAGTGATGAACCAACGGAAGCTACACAGTGCCTTGCAAAAGTATTCATACCCCTTGAACTTTTCCACATTTTGTCACAATACAGCCAGAAACTTAAATGTATTTTATTGGGATTTTATATGATAGACCAACACAAAGTATCACATAATTGTGAAATGGAAGGAAAATTATGTGTGGTTTTACAAATAAAAATCTGAAAAGTGGGGCATGCATATGTATTCAGCCCCCTTGAGTCAATACTTTGTCAAAGCACCTTTCGCTGCAATTACAGATGCAAGTCTTTTGGGGTATGTCTCTACCAGCTTTGCACATCTAGAGACTGCAATTTTTGCCCATTCTTCTTTGCAAAATAGCTCCAGTTCAGTCAGATTGGATGGAGAGCGTCTGAACAGCAATTTAAGTCTTGCCACAGATTCTCAATAGGATTTAGCTCTGGACTTTGACCGGGCCATTCTAATACATGAATATGCTTTGATCTAAACCATTCCATTGTAGCTCTGGCTGTGTGTTTAGGGTCGTTGTCCTTCTGGAAGGTGAACCTCAGCCCCAGTCCCAAGTCTTTTGCAGATTCTAACAGATTTTCTTCCAGGATTACCCTGTATTTAGCTCCATCCATCTTTCCATCAACTGACCAGCTTCCTTGTCCCTGCTGAATTGTGTTCAGGTTGATATGCAGTGTTAGGTTTCCGCCACGCATAACGTTTTGCATGTAGACCAAAAAGTAATTTTGGTCTCATCTGACCAGAGCACCTTCTTCCACACATTTGCTGTGTCCCCTACATGGCTTGTGGCAAACTGCAAACAGGACTTCTTATTACTTTCTTTCAACAATGGCTTTCTTCTTGCCACTCTTCCATAAAAGCCAGATTTGTGGAGTGCACAACTAATGATTGTCCTGTGGGCAGATTGTCCCACCTGAGCTGTGGATCTCTACAGCTCCTCCAGAGTTGCCATGGGCTTCTTGGTTGCTTCTCTGATTAATGCTATTTGCCCGGACTGTCAGTTTAGGCGGAGGGCCATGTCTTGGTAGGTTTGCAGTTGTGCCATACGTTTTCCATTTTCAGATGATGAACAGTGCTCGGTGAGATGCTCAAAGTTTGGGATATATTTTTATAACCTAACCCTGCTTTACACTTCTCCACAAATTTATCCCTGATCCGTCTGGTGTGTTCCTTAGTCTTCCTGATGTTGTTTGTTCACTAATATTCTCTAACAAACCTCTGAGGCCTTCACAGAACAGCTGTATTTATACTGAGATTGAAGCACACACAGGTGGACTCCATTTACCGAGATGCTCAAAGTTTGGGATATATTTTTATAACCTAACCCTGCTTTACACTTCTCCACAAATTTATCCCTGATCCGTCTGGTGTGTTCCTTAGTCTTCCTGATGTTGTTTGTTCACTAATATTCTCTAACAAACCTCTGAGGCCTTCACAGAACAGCTGTATTTATACTGAGATTGAAGCACACACAGGTGGACTCCATTTACCAATTATGTGAGTTCTGAAGGCAGTTGGTTGCACTGGATTTCATTTAGGGATGTGAGAGTAAAGGGAGCTAAATACACATGCACGCCACTTTTCAGATTTTTATTTGTAAAAAAAATCTTGAACACCACGTACCATTTTCCTTCCACTTCACAATTATATGATACTTTGTGTTGGTCTATCAACATAAAATTCCAATAACGTACACTTAAGTTTGTGGTTGTAACGTGACAAATTGCTGAAAGCACTGTACATTTTAGCTGCGAGGGCAGTTAGCTTGTGGCAATCAACAGTGGTAGTGTTAGTAGCTAACATTATGTTCAGAGTGCAGAGCATGCAGCACTTGTGTCAAATATACTGGGAGGAGTAAGACAGACCTCGCTAGTAACAACGTTACGAAGGCAACACACTGTTGAACCGACAAACAGGACAGTATGCTGCGAGGGCAGTCAGTCTGAGGCAAGAAACAGTGCTAGTGTTAGCAGCTACTTTCAGCTGATAATTCCACTATAGCTATAAGCTATTTCATTTGTAATGACACACACTTATTTTGTTGAAAATGTAGGATTTTGACAAATGACAGCAACTCAGACTGAGGCACACAATAACAAGTCAGCAGGATTTAAGTGAAAAATGCATTCCAACAGCTGGAGCTCTACTGTTGACAAGTGCCCACTGTTTACTGTTGTTAAAAAGAGTTGGCATCTTTTTGAGGTGGCGTTTTTTTTTTTTTTTTTTTTTAATCTATTTGGCTTGAAAATAGAAAATTGCTTGAAATACCGACTTGCTTTGAAGAAATACTGACTCTTTTTAATTTTACACCCTAAACATATACTTAGCTAAATTAAAAGTGAACATTTGCTGAATCAAAATCACTCTGAATCCTACTGCATCATAACATCACAAATTTTGCTGTATTGTTTTTGTATGTAATTGTGGACCATGTATCGAGATGGGTATCAAATCATGCGAGAGGGAGAGATACACAACCCTAATTCTTGCCAGCTTTCTGGGTCCAGCTTCCCAATTGTTAGGAAAGTTTAGACCATCAATGTAGCCTGATCTACTTGTCAGTGAAAGCTGAACAAGTACCTTCGAGGAGCCAGGTGAGCAGGAGGACAAGGAGACGTTTGAAAACACTTAACAAATCAGTTTACTGGATGTCTATGTTTACAAAGGAAGGAAAAGTATCCAAGAATGTTAAGTAAAATGATGCACGGTAAGGTACAGTTTTCACTGGAAAGTAAGAGTGGGATCTCCCTTGTTCTTTTATAATTCCCCATGGAATGAGCTAATCACTGAGAATTATGTAAAATATGAGCACTGACATATCAGCCAGTGTCCTGCCCCCAAGGGGAAGAAGTGTCCCCTTGAGATGAACACTCTCTTGTCGCTGGCAGTACTTACAGGACAAACCGGAGCATTTCCACAGTGACAAGACACAAAAAGGCAGAGGACTGCATGCAAGCATAAAGACACTGGGCCCTATCACTGCATGCTCAGCATTACTTCATCCTGCAGTAATGAAAACCAATGTTACTTGAGCCATATAATAAAGTACAACGACCAAAGCTCTACAACAATAGAAATGTTTCACTGTCGGATTTTATCATTAAAAAAAAATAAATAAAAAAAAACAAAGGTCTAAGAGTCTGATGAATTTCCATCACAGGATTGTGACGCTTTGTTTGTCAAAATCCCTGCATGGCTGGGGCACAGCAGATCACACCAAAGGGAGGAAAAAAACATCCTTGGCGACAAGTGAAATTCAGAGTGGTTGCACTACTATTTATAACCTGCCCAGTCTGCTTTGCAATGGCAGAAGGGGACAGAGGGAGACAAAGTGAGAGAGGAGAGCAAGAGGCAGACACACAGACAGAGGGTGGCCCATGAATTCCACGGCAGAGGAAAAGACCATTGTGTATTTTTTCCCTCTGACTGGGGCCCTCAGTAAATAGTGTACTGGGTAAGAAGGCAATAGTGGCAAAAAATGGCATGAATACAGTTTAAAAGAGAAGTGGCTGGCTCATTTGTATTATTGTGTCTACTCCTTTGTTGATAACTCTGCCAATGAAATGAAATTACTTGTATGAGAGATCAAGACCCTGAGGGTGTCATCACCAGAGTGGTGCACCGTGGTGATGATAAAGACAAGTTTATAGTAGATAGTAAACCTCTGGCTATTTCTTACTGGTACCGTACAACTGGCATGAACATGCCAGTCCATGGTCTCCTAACTGGGAAATCTGGCAACACACCAAAAAAAACTCCAAAAAACAGTAACAAACACATGCAAAATAAAATGAAGACTATGCTAGCTGTTAATTTTTTTTTAAACTGCCCTGATCTTGAGAGTTTTATTCCCAATTTAGAGACTGCTGTCTCATCTAACAATGTCCTACTGTTGCTACACATCAAGTATTGAATCTGTCACACCTCACATTACAATTGTAATTTCCCAAACAATCATTTATAAAGACCGCCATCACAGCTTTCAAACACTAGCAGCCAGGGTGAGGTAGGAAGGGTCCAAGTGTTGTTAGGGGTACATGGCAAAAATGCTACAGAAATTTTGTCCTCACTACATGTGTCTCCACCTCTTATCAATGAGCCCAGATACCATCTACACTGTGTTGCTTGAAAACTGCATCTGGACATCAGCATTTTTGATGGTGGTGATCAAGAATCACACTAGAGCATTATAGCATAGGAACCAAAAACTGAAAACTGTGCGGGCTCTATTTTCCAATGCAGAGCTATTTGGCTGTCAAATTCCTTTGCTAATTTTTATGTAGCCTTAGGACAGAAGTCAGTTATTAGTTGTGTTCCCCAGCACTGCTCAGGGAATGCCCAACATACAGTAGTTTTACATGCCTGATGGAAATGCAGACTTGTATGCGATAGATAGATGAAAAAATAAAATTAAAATTAAAAATATATATATATACTTTTTTTTCCTCTTTCTTTCAAGAATGAACAAGAATGAAGAGAAGAAGAAGAATTGTGTACAAGGGGAGATGCCATTTTTTCCTTTGACAGAATTACAAAAGCTTATTAGTCATCCTTCATGAAATGACTCGTTGTTGTCCACTATAAAACTTGCAATGAAATAGATACGTTATTCACTGGGATCGGTTTCATGTATGGTTAAATGAAAGTACTGCTGTTGCTGCCTTCAAGAATCCTTTCTCTGCACACCTCATCTATCAGACTTTTTTTGACAATCACAGACTACATTAAAACATTACAAGTCTTGTTTACTGGAATTTAAAGGACTCTTATATCGATGTTGTTTCCTATTGTAGATATGTAAATACACAAATATTCTTGATTGAGGGCCAGATTTGGTGCATGGGCCATTATTTGTCTACTAAGTATACTGTGCAGCTTACCATTAGGAAAAAAAAAACAGACAATTATGATAAAATAAAGACTCCATTGCACACAGTATCATCAGACTCTTCATTTGCAATCAGTGCCAAAAAAACAGCAGCAAAGTACAATACATGCTACAGTATATAATATCTACCCCTAACCAAAGCAACCATATGAACATGAGTATTTATGTCAAGTGTTGCCCAGAGGAAAAAGAATGCCTAACCTGGAAATGTTTAATAGCTTACACATAGAAAGTGTAACCATGTGTCTGTGCGTGGAGCAGTGCTCAGCCCACCAAGCTGCACCACAGCACATTACAGCCAGCAACATGAGACATAACCTGTCTAAAAAAGGCAACAGTAAGAAGCAAAGTCAAGAATACCCATCTCCCTAGTGCATGTGCTGAGCACGGTCATAAAATAATGCTAACCTGGACCAGAACAAGTGGTGCCAGCATACCTCTTGTTGATGGGCTTCTCATCCTTCTTGTAGGGTTTGACAAACCACTTTCCGATGCGAACAAAGCTGCGATTCATGAGGCAGCGCTCCAGCAAGTTGTGGATGGCTTTGAACAGCAGCGTACGACACTCGTAGGAAAGGCCGTTCTCCCACAGCCCATCATCCTCAGCTAAGAAAAAAAGGAGGGAGAGAAGAGGAAAACATCAAGTTTGAGCCTTTTTTTAAAACAGCAAAAACTCTTTCAGGGGCATGCAATGCCAATCTGAGTACCACAAAAACTGAGTTTACAATGATGGTGTATGTTGTTGCTGTGGCTGGTAGAAGCGCACTCGATAAGATGGCACAGTCACTGAGGAGCACCAACTGTCATGGCAAAACTACTGTCACATTATACTGTTGCACAAACATTAAGCTTTAAAGTTAAGGTTATTTTATTACCACATTTTACCTTAAAGCTACAATATGTAACTTAAGGCAGCGTTAGCATGAAATTCCAAACCATCCCACTCTGCTCTGAACAGCCCTCCCTCTCTACTCTACGCTGCTCTGCTACAATCTGCTATGCTCCACCACTCTCTGCAGAGCTCTTCAGATATTTGTCATTATGAAATTACAAGAAATGAGAATGCAACACAACCTACAGATCTAGCAGAAATCGTTGAAAATCTCTGATTGGTTAGAGAGGTCAATCCTGCTCAAAGCCTTTTAGAAGCTAATATCTGCACTGCTGCCTGTGCTGTTCAATGAGTCTGAGAATGTTTATGCATTAATTTTTTTAACATCCTAATTTCAAAAATTGAATTTGTTTCAAAAATGCAGTTTAATATGAGAAAACTCCAATATACTATTGTAAAATTGAGGCTCAACAATCTCACCCACTAGACACACTCAGAGAACTCAGTCCTATAAATGACATTATAAAATCGCCTTCCAATCTGAGAATCTTTTTAAGCATCTATGTAATGAACTGAATAGTACATCAGACACACAAGGTAACTCAGAATAGGAACTTGTGCATTTCACTTGGAAGAAGAATGAGTGAAGCAAAAGTCTGATAAGGTTACTCTCCAGCAATCTTATGAGCACGACAAGCTATTCTCAAGCACTTGCCATTTAACACCCTTTAAACACCCTAACACAGACATTTTACACGTTATGGAATGCAAAACAGTAAAGAATATCTAGAATGACATCTGGAAATTATATCACATAAAGATGGCAAATATGTAAATGCAAACAAGACTGTGCTCACTGAGACAGAGAGGGAGGTTAAGTAGAAACCTGCTGTTTGACTGCAGAGGTTTCAGGTGCTATCTGCTCTGCTGTGTTACCACATTTGAGGACTTTAGTGAAACACAGATTCATCGTTTAATAGTGGTTTGTTTTCAGCGCAGCCAGGAAACAAAAGGAAAATTCTTGTCATTCTGCAGAAGAAGATAAGGCACTGAAAAATTTGGCAAATGCTCAGTAAGTTGAGGTGTAATTAATTAGCTCACGAGATGAGACGATACAGTATATTGGGTTCACAAGAACGAGACAAGACAATATTTTAACACTATTTTAAAGAAATCTTCAATAATGAAATAAATGACTGGAAACAGTCTTTTATTTGACTGAAAGTCAAAATGCAAAACAGTGCAGGTGCATTTTGAAATGTTTTAACTAATCATCTTGTAATGAACGCAACTTTATTTCTACTTTCTGAGGGCAAATTATCATATGTAGTAAAAGGTCAAAGTGTTTGTCATATGCACAGTTAGGAAACGTGTTTCCCTGTACAATGAAATTCTTACTTTGCTGTCCACATGAACGAACAAGTGAAATATAAAGTAGATGAGTAATAACAAATCGGCAGAAACAAAAATCTAAGGCACTTTAAAGCAGCAGGTGAAGGCCTGCCAGTCAGAAAGTCCAGGAGCCAGTCATAGAGGGTGGGGTGCAGACCCAATGTGGACAGTTTGTGGGTGAGTTTGTGGGGGACAACTGTGTTGAAGGCGGAGCTGTAGTCAATGAAGAGTATCCTGATGTAGGAGTCTCATTTTCCAGGTGAGAAAGGTGGTTGGGTCTTAAAGCAGCTGGGAACGATGCTCTGGCTGAGAGAGGTTGAAGATGGTGGTGAGAACATCAGTCAGCTCGCTGCCACATGCTCTTCTTGGGAAGGGGGATGATGGTTGTGATCTTAAAGCAGGTGGGAACAATGCTCTGGCTGAGGGAAAAGTTGAAGATGGTGGTAAGAACATCAGCCAGCTCGCTGGCACATGCCCTGAGAGCCCTCCCAAGTATGTTGTCCGGTCCTGCTGCTTTGCGGGAGTCGATCTTCCTCAGAACTTTGCATACCTGGCCTGGTGAGACAGTTAGAGGAAGGATGGTGGGGGGTTGGACGGTCCAGGTGTGTGCGTGCTTCCTCTCTGTGCTGTAGCTGGAGGTCTCAAAGCGGGTGTAGGTGTCTGCGGAGCTGGTGTTGCTGGTGGTGGTCCTGTAGTCTGTGATGTGCTGCAGGCCTTGCCACATCCGTCTGGAGTCAGCAGTAGAATAGAAGCCATTCAGCTTCTCTCTGTACTGCCTCTTGGCCGCTGTGATGGCTTTCCTCAGCCTGTACTTTGCAGCTTTGTACTCCATCTCATCGCCTGATCTGAATGCATGAGAGCGAGCACGCAGCATGTGGCATACCTGACTGTTTATCCAGGGCTTCTGGTTGGGGAACCTCCTAACTTGTATGGTGGACACAATGTTGTCTATACCCGGTCACATACTCAGCATTATCCTGTACACTGACAGAAAAGTCCTCCGAGGTGGCTGCAGCTTTAAACACATCCCAGTCTGTCTGGGCGAAACAGTCCTGCAGGGTGCCTTCAGTCTCTGGGGTCCAGAGTTTAATTTGTTTGGTGACAGGGTTTGTTTGTTTCAGTCTTTGTCTGTAAGCTGGATACAGGAACAAAGAAATGTGGTCCGAGCGGTCAAGGTGGGGGCGGGGTGCGGCCCTGTATGCACCACGGATGTTACTGTAAACATGATCCAGAGTGTTCTTGCCCTGGGTGGGAATGTTCACATGTTGGTAATATTTGGGAAGTACAGTCCGTAAATTGCACTAATTAAAATCGCCTGCAGCAATAAATGTAGCATCAGGGTGAGCCGTCTCTAGCACGCTGATGACGTCGTGGAGTTTGCTGAGAGCCGTCGAGGGACTAGCTCTTGGGCTAACATACACAGCAGCCAGAAACACGGCAGTATGCTCTCTTGCTAGATAACAGGGCTGGCATTTCAGCAATAAAAACTCTACGTCTGGCGAACAGTGCTTATAAACAGTCTTCCACACCATGAGTTATTGATAAACATACACACACACACCGCCAAGTGCAAGCTTTTAGCCTAGCATGGAGCCCTCCTCTCTTGCCCCATTTGCGTCTCCGTATCGCTGTCCGGGGGTCAGCCTGCTCACTCGTGCCTGGTGCTTCGGGGCCTTTCCGGAGGTGATGGTGATTGTTGTTGTTGTTGCGGGAACGAACAATAATTTGTAGCTCCGGTGGTATGAAACCAGTAAATTCCCAGTGGCTGTGTGAGTTGGTGATATCCAGCAATGTCTGTCTGTTGTATGTTAGCAGTGCATGACATTTGTGCACTGCAGAAAGGGTAAAAAAAAAAAAAAACACACACACACACACAAAAGAAGAAAACAAAGAAAACGCCGGCATTCGGGAGTGGAATGCGCAAACACGTCTGCCTCGGGGGCGCCATGATGACAACAATACGCAGTGCTGTAAAAGGTTTTGCCAAAAACTCAACTGGCTGGCTTCTCTCCTGTATGATTTTAGAGGAGTCTCTTTAGAACTTATAACATGAAGGTCATGAAATAGGCCACCATTAATGCACCACAATGACACACCATGCATTTTCTTTAGTGCTGGATGTTAAACGTTTGTTTTTGTTTTTGTTTTTTTTAATCTATCAATGCCAACAAACTCGTAGAATTGGTGCTAAGGCAGAGTAGGCCAAATTAGCAGCATAGCTAACCAAAACACAATGGAAACTCATGGCCTGGAAAAGTGAACATGGCCATATCACACTCCCTCTGCAACCCCTCACCACCTCACCAATGCAGCCCTGTCCCTTAAAACACAGCAGGGAGTTTCATTTTTGCCGGACTAATGTCAAGGCATCATTTCACTCCATCATACTCACCTGGTTCTGTTTGTCTCATGATATCAGTACATGCTTTTGCTGCGACATGAAATAACGGCAAGTTTTAATATCACACTTTGTCACTACCAATGTGGAGACCAAACCTGCACCCTTGGTTTCACTGAGTTGCTCCTTGCAACTCAATATGTTTCAGCCTCCCTCCAGTTACAGCATTGTGACACTGTCGCATATGACATAACATGTCTGATGTAGCTAAATTCAGAAACAAACAACAGCAAAAAAATGCTACCAAATTTTGCCTGACCAATAATGACAATCCAGTTCTGTGTCAGTGCCCCTTGATGCTATGATGTTTTTTTTTTCCTTTTATTGGTTTTTCTTTTGTGTTGTCATACAAGCAGAGTTTAACTAACAGACAGCAACTGCCTTTTGAGTTTCTGTTCCACACCTGCAAAGAGTTGAACTGTAATAAGTCTGTGTTAGACTCACATCACTGTAATTATTTGCTTAATATGGCATTATTAACTAAAACAAGTCACACATCAAACTGGACCAAGCTGTTCAGGATAAATATATGTAATGTCACACCCATATTCAAGTTGGTTTCTAAATCACACTCTGTGCTGGACTGAATACTGGCCTAATCTCATTAACAGCTGGTGCTCCCATCTTAGAGCACCTTAAGCTCCTTTCAAGTCTCAAGCAAACATCTTCCCAAGTGTGTTGTCTGCCTGAGAACGGATAAAATAAATGCCGGGTGGGACCCACCTTTCATGTCAGCTTGACGTGAAACAGCTAAGCACAAGTCAGCCCAGAAGCAACTTAATCAAAATGTAATGAATTATTAAGTGAACCCCTGGATTGCTCTTGTAATAGGTGAAGTTTATATTTAGAAGATTCCAAGGGACATTACACTGCTTTCATTCATTGAACAAGAGAGACACCACAGGCCCTTTGCCAGTCTGCCAAGTTTGTTTAAGGGGATGCTGAGAGCGTAGATGTTTTTCCTGAGTTTAAGCATATAGCCAATTTTCTATTAAAATTTAACAGCAATAGCAGAATTACAACAAATCAAGAACAGTAAAGAAAAGCTACCCAATTTTCTAAAAAAAAAAAAAAAAAAAAAAAAAGACGGGGGGAAT
>NW_018128004.1:899135-908261 GCF_001952655.1 Monopterus albus | reverse complement strand
TTTGCAACATGGCAGGCAAAAGGGCATAAAAGTCGACATGAAAAGAAAGCCACCCCACTGATACTGACAGCAGATTAAGAGAAGACACAAAGAAAACAAAACAAAATAGGACTTAGGCCCAAGTCTAATGCTAAAGAGACAGTGTAGCGTGACTGATAACATCTGCAAGATAGGGGAAAATAAGGAGAGCAGCAAGGTCAGACCTAACGTAAGAGAGACGTCCAGTCAGCTTGCATTTTACAGTTAAAACTGCGGTCCTACTTTGGCCCTCTGATGAAGAGGGCAAAACTGGCAGAAACCTCCCTGCATCTACTTTTACATCAAATACCATTGTGATCCCATTTACTCTCCTCTGCCAAGACCACATCTGCCTTGTGCCTCCTCTGTGTCTGGTTTACATCAAGTGTTCCTAACAACCTCATGTTCATCATGCACTGCCTGCTGCAACACTCCCCACTTCAGACACACAAGTCAAAATCTAGCACTCATTTCCAAGGTTAAGAATGTGACACTCGTTCACTTCACATAGCAATACAATATTTGAAAACATTTTCAAAATAAAACTAGCAGGCCAGGGATGACTCTGGCACAAACGGCACTTGACTTTGCATTTTTTTTACTGGAGGAATCTTTATGATCAGTGACTATGGACTCAGCAACAGAGTAACAACATAATGACTTCATTGGAAAATATTTGCTTTTCTTGTTGCACTTCCCAGGTCATTGAGAAAAAACAATGTCTAACATTACTCCTCAGTAAGACTGTTACAAATTTCCAAGAACTGTGAATTCATTCAGAGATGCATTTCAATTCTGTGCTTTGGTTCCTAGCTGCTGCATATTTCAGTCACTCTCCTGAGTGAACTGCAATGAGCATTTTACAGTCCATACACATTTTACTCATCTGCCAGGACCCACTACACAGACCTAACACCACATCTGGGGCTCAAACGGTTACGGTGTCACAGCAAACCAAGGTAAAATTTCTGACAGCTAGTATTACCACTTCTAATCTTAAATATCATTAAAATTGCATATGATTACTGCGCTTTGAAAAACTCCGCCACGGAAGGGTTAAAGTCTGGGTCACGTAAAAGTAAATGTTTTTTTGAGTTTGTCACACCACAGTAAAATGTGTTATTAATTACCCAGCTAAATTTGAATGATTAAGAAGAATGCCAAGAATAAAATTAATAAATAAATAAAAATCTGCTTTCAAAATTATGGAAACATACGGAATATTCTCGGCTCTGAAATGCTGAGGGTGTGTCAATTGAAGATACTGAAACCACACCAAAATAGTTCACATCATAGATGCATTAAGGGAGAACGTGCAGAAAAGATGCAAAAACTATAGGCTGTATATGTCTACTAACTTGAGATTAAACAGGAGAATTGGTGCTAATGCGCTAGGGCTCTACAGGAGCATTTCATCAAAAACCACTGGGAGCGGTGGATTAGAAAATATGGTTTTGGTGTTTATGGAGCCACTTCTCCGTTGTGTTGGTGTTTGAATGATAGCATGCGGTGCTCAGCTCCCGCGCACACACACACACACACGGAGCAGACAGCTGCTGCAGTGGAGACGGGAATCCAAGAGAAGCGAAAGTGAAACTTAAGTTTACAGCGCCTATGAAATACTGTATGTGCAATAAAACCTTCAAGTAAAAGCCAGCAGGAGTAATTTAACAAAACACCTGCTATATGCCTAGAATGTCTGTTTATGCATAAATGGCAAATAAAAATTTTGAATCTTGAATCCTAAACAAGCATAAACTTGCAGAGAAGGAAAATTTTCAGCTTTGCCCACATTCTACGAGCTTGTTAGGCTAACAGCTAATAGTTAGCTTAATTGTGGTGCTTTGTCCAGTGCAGCAGCTGCACAGTCCAGTATGTAGCCGTTATCTCTCATGGGTGTCTCTCTCCCTGCACCCACAATGGGGGGCGGCTGTGGCTCAGGAGGCAGAGCGGGTCGTCTCATAACCGGAATATTAGCAGTTCGATTCCTGGCTTGTCCAGACTACATGTCGAAGTGTCCTTGAGCAAAATACTGAATCCCAGTTGCTCCTAGTGATGACACCGGTGTGTGAATGTGTGAGTGCTTGACAGTGTGAATGGGTGAATGGCTAAATAGTGTGAAAGTGCTTTGAGTGTGCTGCAATGCATAGAAAAGTGCTATACAAGTATAAGACCATTTACCATTTATGGTCTTTTCTGCTGGGGGTTGAATGAGGCTGTAGTGCTCAGACTCACAAGACCCCTAAAACAAATATAAGCACAGAGCTCTGGGCACTCTAGCTTTTATAATATTACAGTGTTGGTTGGTTATGTCACTTCCTATCATAGGTTCATAGGGTGACCTGCCCAGTGCCTGAAGGACCAGTTACAGGTCCCATGCAGGTACCTACTTTCCTCCAGGGGGCCGTAGCCTCCATGCCCCACACAGAAACTGAACTACTCAGTGGTGCGCACTGACTGGCCCTTCATCAGTGTTAGCATGATGTAAAGTTATTGCTGCCATGTGAACCTTCAAGGTAGAGGCAGCCCAACCAGCCCCCAGGAGATACTGCAGGAAATGCCATGTGACCTGTAACTGGGTCAAGCGTGAAAAACCCTACACCACAAGGAAAATGCAGCCATGCACTTTCTGTAACTCATCCATGTATTCCACAAGGTTTCCTGACCTTAAGGGCAGCTAGGAATGTCTGAGACCTGAATCAACCAGACCCAGAGCTGCAACCAGCCCAGAGAGGAATGCAGAACTTTCCCATCTAACTGGGACGGGAGGCCCGTCCGTTCTGGACAGAATTTGCTAATGGTCCCTTATTCACCTGACTGAATATAGGGAACCAAATCCTTGATAGCCACCAGGGGGCTCTGGAGGACTCTGTTAAAGGACAGCCCCACCTTGGGAAGAATGAGTACCATTAGTGGAACTGGGGGAAGCTTCGGCCCCTACCAGGGAAAACCACAGAGGACAAGGGGTTGTGTGCTGTGAGGCAAACAAATTCACCTGGGCTGTGCCATAACAGCTCCAGATTTGTTGCATTACTCGAGGGTGCAGCCTCCATTATCAGGGGCACCCTCTGTTGTGACCAGCAATACACTACCGGATTTGCTATGCCAGCAGGTGCATCGCTTTCATGGATGCCAACAACCATGGATGGGCCCAAATCAACAACCTCTAACCCTCTTTCAGGGAGGCCAGAGATCTGGTCCTTCCTTGGTGAACTACCATGGAGGTGTTGTCTGTCTGGACAACCACAAGCTTGCCCCCCAGAAAAGGGCAAGAAGTTTTTCAGCGCCAAGCAGATGATCTGGAGTTCCAAGATGCTGATGGGTTGTCCTGTCCACAGAGACTCCCAGACTCCCTAAACAAACCTCCTCTGCCCCACTGTGCCCCAACCATGCGGTGAGGCACCTGTAATCACAATCTCTCACCTTGCTGAGGCAGAGCCAAGAGTAGTGATACAGCAGAAATGTGCAAGCTCTCCACCATCAGAGGCAGGCACAGCATCAACCATGATCGCCCTGTGTCCTCAAGAGTCCGGTTGAAGGCTGTAAAACTCCCTCTGCAAGGGTGCAAGTTCTGACACTAGCATTCCCAACAGCCTGAGCTGTGTTTGCACTGTCAGTTCTGCACCCACCCAACAGCCTGAGCTACTGTCAGTTCTGCACCCAACAGCCTGAGCTGTGTTTGCACTGTCAGTTCTGCACCCAGTCTGAAAGACTGCAGAAGGCTCTGGTTCCCTTCTGCATGTACTATAGTTGGACATGCCAACATTGACGCTGACTTCAGAGAAAGCCACCAGATAAAGGTGGTCTGCTGAGTAGGGTGAAGAAAGCCTTTATCCTGCTTTACAGACAGACCTACTGCCTCAATGTGATTGAGGACTCTGGCAGCAGTTCTCAATGCTACTTCCTTGAATGAAGGGCACAAATAGGCCAGTCACCCAGGAAAAAGAGGACCTTTATACCCTTTAGACACAATGAAGTCAGGGCCAGCCCCATGCATTTTGTGCAAATGCAGTGAGCCAAAGAAAGGCTGAATGAAAGGGCAGTAACTTAATCAGCCTAATCTTGAAAGGCAAGGTGAAGGAACTTCCAGTGCTCTTGGGTGAACAAGGACATGGAAGTATGTAGATTCGAAACCCATGGGGTTGAACCCCTCTCCTTGGCCAACATCTGAACGATGCTGACTGAGCATATAATCTGAGCATGTGTTCAACATCTGTAGAGCTAATAAAGGCTTGAAAGGGTTTCCTCAGGTGCTGCAGGGATATTCTGCCCACTGTCAGCCCTGGGCCATCAGCATGTACCCTGACGTTGATCTGGGGGTGCAAGCTATGGCCTTGCTCCCTCTTGAACTGGCAGCCAATTGCTTCCCCTTCGGAGCTGATGACCACTATGTGTAGCCAGCTGGCTGTGTTCCAGTGCAGAATCAAATTGGCCTGAACGTCCCAGACTCCAAGCGCCATGCTTCCTGGAACACTCATGCTCCTGTTATGTGTAGCCCAGACCTCTGAAGCCAGACTGCTTTGCTTTCTGCATTCTAGTGCCTCATCCATGTACAGTCCAAACAGCTGGCCAGGCACCACTAGGCACTTATGCAGTGTCTGCCTACACCCAGGCATAGGTGCTTCTCCCCTCTTCATGCTTACAGAGCTCCCACAGGAGATCTCAGAGCCATCCTTAGCACCCAAGTTAAATAACTCCACCAGCTGGCCTGTCCACATAGGGGACATATCACCTCTGAATCAAAGGCTTCCTCCCTGTCTCAGATCAACAAGTTAAAGCAAAACATCAAAAAGAGCAGCAGAATCAGTAAAATCCTGACCACATCTATACAAAATTCTGTCACTCTCATACAGTATGTCATTTATTTTTAGCCAGTTCCGATCATCACTTTCAACAGTTAAAACTGGCAGGTCATATAAGTCATTAACCAACTAGATGGTAGATGCTCAGACTGGGTAAAACGCCATCAAATCCACCCCTATTTTCAAAGCTAAACTGAATAGGTAGGCTCCATGATATTTGAAATTGGATGCTTTTTGAGCCCCCTAGCATTCCAGCCCTTTGTCCTGGTCACAGGTGCCCCTGAAGATCTAAGCATAAATGTAAATGCAGACCCTAATGGACACTTTAAGTATCTGAGGTTGTTTAAATTAATTTAAAAAAAAAAATTTTCAATTACATCTGTGAGCCAAAACTTTCAGCTTGTTGACAGAGCTGTGTGTGCATGTGTGATGGGCCACGGCATGCAATGGTCAGTGCATATGGCAAAAGATGAGTGGCCTCATTTATACAAAGATTTATGAATTTAGTTGATGGTTAGGACACTTTCATGTCTCTGTCTAATGTGTAGTAGGCACACATGGGCTGACCTTTGTAAGAGCCCTTAAGTGGGCACAAAGCAGCTCTATTAAAAGAGTACTCACATCTACCTCTAGCAATGAAACAAAAGCACACAAAAATGCCATTTCCTCCAAGTACTAAATTGAGATCCAGTGCAGCATCAGTCCTCTGCTAATATGAAAATCACGCCTACAGACTAAATCACAAAATGGCATGTAGGTGTTTCTGCAATGCAATAACTGACAAAAAAGTTAAGGAATTTAGTAAAAGCTGAGAAAAAAATTTTAGGAGGTGGTCCGTCCACTGCCCCACCCTCCTGGTTGCTCATCTGTGTATAAGCAATTAGAGCAGCAGTCGGTCATTAAACAGCAGGATTAATGCCTTTTGATCAACTGTGCTCAGGGGGAATCTACCAAGCCTGGCCAGAAGGCTTTTTCCTTCGACTCCACTTCCTCTTTCTCCTTATCTGCAAGGAATGAGAGAGAGAACACCAGTGATACTCTGTAAAGTCTCCATTACTAATTAATGAATATTTTTCAAGAACGGGAAAAGAGAGAGAGAGAGAGAGAGAGAATGCACCCATGAGCCAGAGCTGCATGCATGGCAGAGTTCCTGTGCTGTGCCAGCCACTGGAGATCCATCAGAGAGCACGAGAAAGGGAGATAGAGCGGGAGAAGGAGATGAAAGTGGAGGGTGGGTTACAGACAGATTTGCCCTGGAAAATTGATCCCCAAGCACAAAAGCCACAGGCCTCCTCTGCATTTTCCCCCAAAAGCCACTGGGTTCATCTATTCATCATTGCACACTCAAGTTTAGAACCATCCTTGAAAAAGAAAAAGCAAAAACACTGCAAAGCCAAAACCAAGGTTAACCATGTTTATCGCCGGACTAATTATCTTTGAAACAAATACACAGCCTCATGAATTCAGTATGCAATTCCAACAAGCCTTTACTAACAGCAGACATTTCAAGGCTTGTCTGATGGTGATCAAATAGTATTAAAGTGAGAATATGCCATCTGCTGAGATCAACTAAGGAGAAAATACTGCCTTCACAGTAAGTAAAGGATGTTCAACGGTCACTCCAGTAAACAGTGTTTCTTGTTGCAGTAATGTACTGCATGCCAGTTTCTTAATCATTTAAGCCACTGGCAGGACTTAATGTACTAGACTTCACACTCTCTACTTTAAAGGGTGTCCAGAACTCTTTGTCCAATCTTTATAGCTGAAAACTCAGTTTGACTTTTGCAGACTGCCCAAGCCAATAAAATTTGGAAATTCTATTACTCCTTTCTGAATCCTGACCTAGGGCAACCACTGGGTTACACTGCTTACAATGGGCTTTATATCACTGTGGGACTGAATTTGTATCATTTATTATCGCTCCTGTCACAATCCACGAGAGCAAATACACCATTAAAATCTTTAAAATAGGATCTCAAGTGCAGAGTCAGACATCCACATAACAGATGGTTTGACATTTTGCTCTAAGAATATGGCTTGTGTTATAGGCAAATATGATCCAGCATTTTCTTTTTGTCAAAATGTGTCAGGCCATAAAGATCAAGGCTTAAAAACCACAGACAAGTTCCTCAATAGAGGCAACTATAAAAACAAAACAAAACAAAAAAACCCAAACCAAACGAAAAAAAACAAAAACAAAAAAGATGTTAGTATTGATGGGCTTCAGGCTGATGGAAACAAGCACCAGGAAACCACAGAAAAGCCCCAATCAAATAAACATGACTTACTAAATTTAATACAATTGATACTATATCACAGATGTCTAACAGTTTTAAGGAAAAAAGCAAGTTTGAAGTCTATCATGTGCCACATGTCAGCATGCTACATAACCAATAAACCTACTTAAGTTGACTTGAAATGGAACTTGTCTGATTGTGTAGTACGTGAGGAAGATCTGATTGATTCATTTATTTATTTATTTATTGACTTAGAGCAGTTATATCTACAAGACTTATTTTAGATTCACAAACATCTTCCCATATTGTACTGTATATGGGAAGGCAGGAAACAGATATGCCCCTTTTCATTACAGGGTTGCTGATGATCAATGCAAGCATCTGTCAGAAAAATGTGTTGGAGTCCTAAAATGCCAGTAAAGCATTCTTCAAATCCTGAAGGTTCTGTGGGCCTCTTCGGTGAACTCTGATCTTTAGTTCTTTCCAAAGATTTTCTATTGGATTCAAGTCAGGTGATTGGCTGGGCCTTTCTAGCTGCTTTATTTTCTTTCTCTGAAACCAATTGAGAGTTTCCTTAGCTGTGTGTTTAGGATCATTGTCTTGCTGAAATGTCCACCCTCGTTTCATCTTCATCATCCTGGTAGATGGCAACAGATTTTTATCAAGAATGTCTCGTAACATGTTTCCATTCATCCCTTCAATTATATGAAGTTTGCCAGTGCTGTATGCTGAAAACCAGCCACACACCATGGCTCCCACCTCAAAACTTCACTACTGGTATGGTGTTTTTGGAGTGATGTGCAGTGCCACTTGATCTCCAAACATGGTGTGCATTATGGCATCCAAAGAGTTCAATTTTGGTCTCATCTGACCAGACTATATTCTCCCAGTATTTGACAGGCTTGTCTAAATGTTGTGTGATGCTTCGTGTGTGACACCTTGGTAATGACACACCTTTTTATAAGCCATCAGTTGGGACTGAACCAGCTGATATTAATTTCCACTGACAAGGGGCAGGACTGCTTCCTAAATACTGATAGATTTCAGCTGGTGTCTTGGCTTTGCATGCCTTTTTTGCACCTCCATTTCTTCAAGTGTTCAATACTTTTTCCCCGTGTCATTCCATTTTATTACACGTAACTTAGTTTCTGAAATTATTAGTTTTGTTTTCTTTTTATGTATGGATTATTTGGGTTTTTAACCAACATCTTGTGAACATTTCATGTCAACAGCACCTTTAGAAATATATTTACTGAGAAAAATGGTGATATGCTCAATACTTAGTTTACCCGCTGTATTTCCAATCATTGTCCCCCCAGAAAAGAAATTAAAATCAACAGTGTGGGATGACTTTGATATCCTAAAAACGAACATCTTCAGAACACCATCTCTCTGAGCAGATCAAAGTATGTGTCCCGTTTATAGCTTAATCCCCAACGATAAAACGATCATTTAAATGTTGGCTATAAAATACACTATGTAAATCATTTTCCACATTGTCTGTTCATTCACTAACCGCTGACTTAGAAAAGGATTCACACTGATCTCAATTTGACCCCAGAAACACACAGACAAACCTTCCTGGCTCACCCCTGTCGCTCTTAAGAGAGTGTGTGTGTGTGTGTGTGTGTGTGTGTGTGTGTGTGTGTGTGTGTGTGTGTGTGAGCGAAGGTACAGACAGGATCAGTCTGGCTGTGCTGTCGTGCACCTACAGTAAATTAGCAACTGCTTTAATAATAATTTAGAGCATTTCTCACTATTTCTCACTAACAAAATATGTCAAAAGAGCTTTACGTCAGCCAACTACACCAGTAAAATCCTGATTCTCCATCAATGCATGTGTAATATTAATGTATTACTTAGGTAAACAATGTGAATACTTCTTTATTATATTGGTGTTAACATGCAAAATAACATGCTCTCATTATAGAACATATTATAGTTACACACCATTATTTATCATATTTATAATTCTGTTAATTCTTTAGGGTCCAGCTGTCTGCAAATACACCTCCTGGTCCAGCTCAACTAACTGTCACAATTACCTGCAGGGGGGGGGGGGCGCTTTT
>NW_018128004.1:888784-899106 GCF_001952655.1 Monopterus albus | reverse complement strand
GATGGTAATAATAGTAGTAACTGTGTAATACCATGAAACTGTGATATTTATTGAGACATTGCCCCAATGTGGATATTTGTTGTCAACAAACCTCTGCAGACAGTGCTTCCAAAACCACATCTCTCATAGATATGAGGGCAGCTGAATTTTAAAGCTGTGAGACTTTTTTTCCACAACAGACAAGAAAAAAAACAGGGTGGCCTGTTTAAAAAAAAAAAAAAGTCCAGCCAATATAGCACTCACATACTACTGGAATATGCCCTTTAGAACTGGATATTCTGCCCAGAGGTGCAAAGAGGTGTTGCTTTTATTTCACCTTTGATTCAAGTAGGCATGGAGGAGAGTCAAACAAGAACAAAAATAATTCTTTCGAACTTGGCAAGGCTAGAAAAACCCCAAGAAAGCAATGGTCAGAGGACCACTAAACCAAGCTTTTATTCATCATCACTAGATGGATCCCAATGTGTTCATCATCAACCGGTGAAGCAGAGGGACATTTTAAATGCAATCCTGTTCCTGCCTCCCCCACCATTTCTCCATCACTCACTCTCTAGTGATCTGACACAACACCCAGTAATGAACAGATGTCTGAGCTCCTGGGACCATGATAAAGATGGCTCGATGATAACCTGTTCTGGGCAGCAGGTAACCAGCTCTCCATTCTAATCTGCTCATTAACAAATAAGAATCACATTCTTGCTACCCACAGAAAGGAATATGCAGGGATAGATGCCTGACATACAAGATAGCAAAACTGAAGGGTCTCCTACATCTGCATACTTAAGATTTTTGCCTTTACCTTATCATAAATAAAAAAGATGCTTGCAACATTTAGCTCACCACTTTAGAGCCACATGCTGATGAAGGAAAAGTGATCTAGAAAAGACCCAAGAGTGGAACTGTGCCACACTGTCAGCAGTGGGATTTGCAGTGCAGTGGAAAGGCACAAGGGCAAACAAAGAACTTGACAAATTACACCAAGAAGCAGTTACCCGCACATGGAGACATCTATTCCCATTTTCTATATAAAAAAAAAAGATCAGTGGAACTTTGAGAAAAGGAAAAAGCAGCAATGAAAGATAAATATCTTTCATACTGGGTGACCCTGGACAGGAGACTCCACCTGCATTTGAGGGGGAAGAATGATATGAAATTTGCATAAGGGCATGTCTACACTCAAAGCCTTCAACTGGGATGGCCAGGGGAGAATTAAAATGGGTTTTCTCATGTTACAAGCAAGGCAGGTTGTTTAACACTGCAGAAAAGAGACTTGGTTATTTGTTATCCTTACATTCTTTCAGCGGTGATTAAGTGTCAGATGTTAAAAGACCCCTCAAGTTTTCTACCCTTCACTACTCATCTCTCTAGCTCACTCTTTCTCCCCTCATCTCCCTGGGGACAAGGGATTACTGGCACACTGGTACACAGAAATGGCACTTGTTCAAAATTAAAAGGCTTTCACAGGCCACTAATCTAATGAAGATGTAAGAGGGTTGTGAGGGGTGGTGAGCAAGTGTCATTTCAGCTGCAGAAATTAAAGGAAAAGAGCAGATTTTCATGTTTACCACCAACACTGCACTAAAGACTAAAAAGAGACTAAGGCATGAAAAGAACTTTTTTCTTATTCCCATGACAGGCTAAGACCAACATTTAAAAAAAATAAATAAATAAAATAAAAAAAGTTGGGGCAAAAAGAGAGTGGCAATTGAGTTACAAGTGTGCAATCTCAGTATTATGTAACAATGATTCTGTTGTGTTTGCATCAACAGGGAGATGCCTTGCATCAAACCAAGCACTCCGTTTTCCTCACCATCCTGATGTCATGATCATCCACTGGCCCAACCCCAAGTGCTGCTTCATCTGCTGTAGGGCAGCAGCCATTCAAATACAGTAACCTCTCAAGCCGTTTTCACATAAGAACTCCAGACAGAACCAAGCCAGGGCATTGTTCAGAGCTGCTCTTTCCAACATGGCACACAACAGGAGATAGTCTGTGTCAGGCACTATCCATAGACTGAAAATACTCCATTTGGTTAACGCACTCAGGGTAGAGTAGGTGGGAGGTAGGACATAATGTGGTCATTGAGACTGTTTGTAATTTGGTCTTGCTGTTCCTTAAATTTGTCTCACAATTTTAGCACCAGCCATTAACAACAGAGCTCCCCGTTCGTTTTGTATCTCCAGTTAAATATCTCTGTTGGCATTTTCATTGTAAATGACCATTCTTCTTCACCATCAAGCACTTGTATTCTTCTGGTTTCATGCCAGTCACATGACAGTACGTCATCAACTTGCCTACTAGCTCAGTGTGAACACTTCAGACTATACGCTGCTGTTTTCTCACATGGGCTCACTCAAATTTCTTTAAGTCTGCTTAATGTCCAGGGGAGCTAACTCAGACATTTGCTTTTTCACATACAGCTTCTCCAGGTAATGTCTAGCTAATTTCAGGGTGACAGTCTCAGGGTATCCCTGTGCCTGCCTGTCAATCAAGCAGTGCAATCTATCATTTTTTATTGTACAACCAATAATGTACTGTATCTTGACAGAGTGATCTATGTTCAACTGCCTCTGTTACAAAAGCTGGGAGCCCTCTACATTTCTCTTTATCTTTTACAGTCATCACTCTTTCAGCTATATAACCTTGAGTGAAGCCAGCAAAAGATGCATTAGTAGGGGAGGTGGAGGTCATATTCATAGATTATTTTCTTGCCAGAGTAGTGACTCATAAATACAGAACAGCAGACCTCCCCCTCTCTTTAATCATCGAACTTTCCAAAACAACTACAAAGAAGTAGTAGAACCACCTCTGCGTCTGAGCACTTTGCCTGTTCACTCACTGAATCTCTACAAGCACCCTGGGTGTCATTCCAGAGCTGACCCTGTCCTTTGACCTTCATGTATTGAGGAAGCAGCATAAAGAGCTTAATAAAACAATTCTTTTTGCAAACTACACATCCAAATGTGTATGCCAAGGGGCCCTCACCTGCAAGTTCGTGGTGGATGAGATCGGCAAAGTTGGGGTTGTCCCCCCACCAGAAGAGCCAAAGTTCCCTCCGGCCTTGTCTCTGACTGCGCCGCCATACGCTTAGAACGTCAGCCTTCAGGCAGCGGCTGAAGCTGCATAGGATGGGGTCCTCCTCTGTCACTGGGAAGAGGATGGGTGCAGAGGTGGGACCCTGCCACACAAACCTCTTCCATTTGATCCCTGTCAAGTCAGCCTGCAAGACAAGGAAAGGGGAGAGAAAGAGAGTGTCAGTGTGCACTTCAGAAACCACTCAGCACTCTAGTCAGAGTAAACATGAGAAGCAGAGTAAAAGACTAGGTATTAGTCCTCTTTTATGGGTCAGTTAAACCAATAACTACTTGAACAATAACTACTTTGAAATCAGGAAAAAAAAAATTTGCAAGAAAAATGTAAAGATTGAAAGAACAAGAAAATTTGCACTTTTGTGTGTTCATACAAACAGGAAATTGCTCATAAAAACTGGGCCATTTGTTTGTTTCTGCAAAGTGCACACTTATGCTTCAGGTGCCTTCAATATCAGCATGAACAACATGTTCAAAACACAGATATAAATGCACACTATTACTGGTAAATGTGGTCTCATGACCTTAATCCTCAGTACTGGTGAGTGCTAGAGGGGTGCATCGCCTTTCTATAAACAAACACAATGTCTGGTTTTTATAGAGAGAACAAAACGCAGGGGGCAAAGCCTCATAGGCAGTAAATAATTGGGGGGGTTATTCTATGTTGAAGCAGGAGCATTACTTCCCCCACTAGCTAGCACTGCTGCTTATTACCCAAGCACCAACAGACTGACCCATGTCAACATAAACATGCGTACACAGAAACACACTAACCAACACAAGACAGATACACAATGCCTTAAGGCATAAAGCCCCATTTCTGTGGGCAATTTGACCCTTCATCCATCCTTTAGACATTTTAAGTAATCTGTGCAAACACTGACTGTTTGTTTTCATGTGTTTTAGTTTTGTTCCATTCAGGCTAAGCTGGCAAGCTGTCCCTCATGTATATCCAATCAGCTAATCCATTACTGGATATCTGAAGTGAAATGCAGAGATGCTGAGCCCAACAACTGAGGAGTGGAGGCTGTGGCAAAGCGCAGGTCTTCATCTGGCTGTGCAGCATACAGGCTAAAGTCTTATTAAGTACAAACTTTGCTTTCTTAAAAATTAGAAAGCCTGTGTTTAATTTATTCTTCACTACTAACATGAGAAAAAAAGTGTCTGGCAAGTCTACAAAAGTCCAAGGTAACATTGTAGTGTCGTCATAGCTTAAAATATCAGGATGCACGATCAAAACACCATAACCTCTGATGCACTACTTTGCTGAATCCAAAAGCCACTACACATGCTGAGGACAATTTCCACGGTGCAAAAAGCGAAGCTAGGGCTGTGTGTAACTACAGAGCTGCAGCAGTTAGGCTTCTCTTTCCTGCTGGAGTGAGACCTACCACATTACACCTGCTTCTTGCTCGGAAACATCTGTACACACAATGCAAAGGGGGGTGGGGGCAACGGTTAACTGTGAAACCAGATCATGAGCAGTACAGATAGGCAATTAGCAAGAAAATACCCCATCATCCTATTGACCATGGGCAGCTCGCAGTGGGATTGAGTGCTGCACTGCATAAAGGTTTGGTTCTGAAGTACCCTATAGATGTCATTATCCACCTCCCTCCTCATAGATATTGGTTTCACACTTTTAGACTATATGTTGCACACAGACAACCAGGCATCAGGCTGGTCACAGGGCACCAATACTTTGGTTTGAATTACACAAGTCATATTCAAATCATATTTCAGTAACTACCCTACCCCCAACCAAGTAACATTTAAGTGTGTTCTAACCATTTACACCATCAACTGATTAGTTGCTAAAACATTATCTGATGACAAATGGATGATCAATTAACTGCAAATTATTTAAGAACTAACAACAGAAAAACCTTTGCTGGTTACAGATAGAGTTGTGTGTGGTCATGGAAAGGTTAAATAGTTTAACAGTCAGCTTTGAAATAACTGACATCTAAAAATCACATGCAGCTTCTTATCACCTACAGTTACTGTAGTTCAACTGTACATGCAGGGCAAAGTGAAATAACTGACCATACCGTGGACACTGACACGCTAACCCAGTTCCTGTCTGAGATTTAGCTTCTGCAGCAGCAATCGCAGCTGAAACACTACTTAATGCTGCTGCTGCTGTGCTGTTGATGTATGAATGAAATGCAAGAGCCTGCAACAGCAGAAGGCTCGAGTCTTCATCTTACACATCTTACAGTTCCATTCACCACCTGTTTTGTTACTGTTTGTTACTAAAGGACGTTTGTATCTCTGCTGCAGCTTCTCTGCCAAGTTGACAACTGAATACACCATGTATCTCTCCTGTAGAATATATGCAACAAAAACAATTCTTCACTGCAGTAACGGTGGCGTCCAAGAAAAAAATACAACTAAGTGCCGTGTGTCCGAATTTTCATTGATGAAAGCAACACTAAGTGCCGTGTGTTAAATTAGTGTTGCTTTCGTCAATGAAAATTCTGACTAAATATCGTCGTCAACGAATCTTTATTGCATGACGAGAAGCAACGTAAATGCTGGTCATGTGACAATGACTATAATTAAATGTATAATGCAATATTGTTGACGAAAAACGAGACTAAATGTGCTTTACAAAATAAAAACTATGCTAAAATGTCTCATTTTCGTTGAACAAAACGAGACGAAATGAAATGTTATAACATTATTTTGTCTCATTTAGTCGCATTATTATTATTATGCAGCATTTCTGTTTCCTGTGTCTCGCTTTAGGGGCTGTATCAGGTCGCGCTGCGCAGACGCAGGCGATGTCACTTCCTTAAGCCCCACTCGCGGCATTATTTAGAAGACAACAAACAAAGTTAAGTCTGACACAGAGAAAGGGACCGATGGCTGGATGTATTCTTGAGTCTATAAGGTAACAATAATATAATAAGATAACCTTGTTTGAAATGGGTTTGCTAAAAGAAACTTTTGGTTTCCTCGATACTACTAGGTACTTATACTATATTGACTGGGTTAAATAGAATTGCATTACTAAAAAGAGACTAAAATACAATTTTCTTTGACTAAAACTAGACTAAATGTCACCAGTTTTCGTCGACTAAAACTAAATGAAAATAGTCAGATAATTTTGACTAAAATAAGACTAAAATGCTCAAACTTTTAGTTGATTGAAACTTGACTAGATTAAAAACCTATAAAACACTGACTGATCAATACCTGGCAACTGCTAGAACCAAGATTCTCCAGATGTACTTGGATTATATTGGAGAAAACAGTGCTGCGTGAGTTTGTTACAATGTAACAACATCATGTTACATGTTGACATTCTGAGTTGCCATTTCTCTGTGGTACTGCTTTGACATTAGAGAGCATGGGGCTGATAAGTTATGGCCTAACACTTCCAGTGAGCTGCTGAGTTAAATTAGCTCTTTTTATAACTGGTAAGCTTAGTTGGGAGAATTAGACAAAAACATCTGAAGTGACATCCAATAAAACCAGCCTGTACCCGCAAGACTTCAAGCACAATTTGTTTTGTTTACACAGGAAGTGAGCCAAGTATTTGCACTGCTGATTCATGTAAACAATGGTGAAGACTCAAAATCTGTTTGTGAAATTTATGATTCCACAAACAATATAATATTCAATTTAATATCATTGTTGAAATATAAAAAGTGTATTGTTGTATTGGCAAGCTATCAGCTGCACAAAGAGATGATCTGATAAAGGTTTGTTGAGCAATGCTAGGAGGCAAAACTCTGGGTCTGAAACACAAAAACAAAGAGTGATATCAAGTATTTTAGGAAAGATTATCCTTATGGGTAATTAGCAAAATAGTGCATCTTTTATAACATCATCAGAACAGAAATTATATTTATTAATATTTAATGGAAAGATGTATACCTGATTTAAAAGGCTTTTAAAGGGACTACTTCTTAACCATGCAATTTCTCTAGTTGCACAGTTGTGCACCAGGTTATTTTACTTAGAAGTTAAACTGGCACTTAACCGCATATGCAATAGCACTAAAAACCAAAAGTTAAAAAGTAAAATAAAGGATAATCACCGTTATTGGCCAAGTATGTTACACACAAGGAATTTGTTTCCGGTACAGAACCGAAATGTAGAAACCTTACTTATTTTCCTCAGAATTTGGACAAAATACATGTGACTGTGTGCAAACTGTGTCCCGAGTCTTTTACCTGCTAATGACAAAAACATTTCCATCTGTTCTTAAATACTTCTGAGCTTGAAGAGACTGAGGTCAACAGTCCCTCTGTCAGAGACTAGACACAGTACCCCACTCCTCATCAACAATATCCACAAGGCAGACTGCTCTAACAAGGAGAAATGTGCTTTCTGCAGTTGTTCTCTCTCTTTGTGTGCAAAAACAGAGCGTGCCAAAAATATCTACATTTCCTTCCAACTTGTGTTACACATGCAATTTGGGTGCATAGTCAATGTTAAGGCATGTGAGCAACTGCTTATAAAGTGTCCTGGCAGGGTGAGAGAAGTTTTATATTTCATAGGCCAAAGCCAAAAATTACACTTCTGCAGTAGGAGGGAAGCTAAGGCCTGTTCATCCTGGGTTTCAAAGGTGTGAAGAAAAAAAAAACACAGCCCTCTCCATTCATATCAATGGGAGACTGCCTTCACTGCAACCAGCATCAGCACCGCAGGGGGCTCCATCAAAACGACCAAACAGTGACATCATCCGGCAAAGGTGCTGCGTTGACTAATCACGTATGGGGGACAATTGGGATGTGTACGTCCATGGGACAAAGACTTTTGTTTACCTTGTTAGCATGAGCATATACTGGTATTCAAAGTCAAATTTAGGCCATAATTGATGCACCATAACGACACACCATGCATTTTCATTCGCACTAGATGTTAAACTGTGTTTTTAATCTATCAATGCCCACACACTAGTTGTAGAATTGGTCCTAAGGTAGAGTAGGCTACATTACCACTATAAGGCAACCAAAACAACGGAAACTCACAGGCTGGAAACATGAATGAAGCCACTCATGTTGTCTCATCACAACGTGGCCATATCACTCCTACACCACTCCCTCTGCACATCCTCACCCTCCAACCGATGCTGCCTCGTATGTTAAAGCACAGGGGAGGGAGATACATTTTTACTGGATCAGTCTGAACGCCTGCTAAGGCCAAAGCCACTGGACATGGGCGGGATGTTTTCTTGAAGTGACACATACTTGGGGCGCTACAACCCCTGATTCTGCCAGCAGATCACATTCCCTCTGGCCAATTACAGTTCCAGGTCTCAGTAGGGAACACTGTGTGCAAACAGCCACCATGCTGCCTTTCAAGATATGAGACAAGCAACAGGTGAAGCTGCTCAAACCATGTCACAGATACACCTCCAAATCTCTGTTTCTTTTCCTGCCCGTTAGCTCTCTTCCTCAGTGAACCCTGACATGGCACAAACATGAAACTAACAAGTGTGCGTTTGCATTTTTGGTTAAAGAGAATGCAAATTCAGTCAGTTTCACTTGCGCTAGTTCATACACAGCTTTTGTTATTTTACTGAATGCCACACTCGGTGCTATCACAAAATGTACGATTTCTGTCAAGTGCTTTTAATAAATGTTACAATGCACTCCAGCACTGAAACATATAGCCATTTAAACTACAAATTTCATACTAAGCCATGGACATAAATGCATAATATTACATATAATTCTAACATGCACTCTGAGTTAGCAAACAAGCCAGCTTTAAAATGCCACAAATGAATAAAAAAAAACAAGTAGGCAGCAAGCAGCATCATACACTGGAGAAGACTGTCCACTGAAAAACTAACGGAGGGAAAAGTACCACAATGTGTTCACATTCTTTCACCATAAAACCACAAAGTAGAGTCTGTTCAGTGAGTGAGTCATAACAGCAGTGGTGTTATGCTTAGTCTCACTGTGCAGGAAAATGTCAGCCAGACAGGCACAGCACCACAACTACCAGCCTCTACCTCCCCTGTTCACTGTAGCCAACGCTGCCTTCAAGTGCTGTTGTAAACATTGTAATTATGAGTTCAGCACACACATATTGAACTGACAGAGTAGTATCGAGAGAGTGGGGATTTTCTGCAATGAAATGTTATGTTTAAGGGGTGGACAGCTTGGAGGCTCCGTCACCTTGAGGTAAAAGCAGTGTAGTAGTTCACTGTATTCTTGTTGCACTAGACTCTATGTCAGTATCACTGCTGATGCATTTCTACTGTCACAACTTTTTTTTTTTTACATAGATGTATTAACAAATCAATCTACACTCTATGGTCTACTTCTGCAACTGCACCACAAACTGGTTGTGTCATTTAATCTATAACAAAAATCTATGTTTTCTAAGGGTTAGCACTTGACAAATCACCAACAGTGGAAGCAATATGTTAAAATGAGCACAGACAAACAGCACTAACAAACCCCAGCTAACCTACAAGTGAAACTGTAGTTAAGACTGCTGACAAGCCAATTAACTGCAACAACAAACACATTCAGACCATGTTCTTGATTGTCTGGGCACTACATGTGCTGTAGTGGCAAAGACTGTGGAGTACACAGTGGACGCTCACTGTATTATTTACCTCACAAGGGATTTAAAGAACACATGTGAACTCCAAGTGGGTAGGAGCTCAGTCATAACTATTTGGGGTGATGTCAACTTGCCATAACTGACAACATGATATGATGAAAAAGATATTCAAAGCCAGACAAACAGGGAAGCACATTATAGGCTTCCCATCTATTTTTAGGGCAGCTTATAGTAATAAAAGTGAAGTGGAGATACTTAGCTACCTGGATATTTGTAATGCTCACAAAGGCATGTCAGATTATATAATCAGCCTGAGGCCCGTACCCTAGTTGGTGTGAATATTACAAAATTAAGTCCAGGAGATTAAGCCACTGACAAACAAGATGCTGACAAATTACAAAATCAACCAACATTTGCAAACCAATACTGACACCATAAACATTGTTGCTATAACGCTCGCTGTGAAAAAGAGCTAACTATTCAAAACAGAAGGGGTTGCTTGTGCAAGTATTGACATTCGTACCTCCAGGAGTTGTCAGTGTTAAACAAAACAACAACACTTCACAGCAAATGCATGGCGATTCCCCGGTCTCTGTCATATCACCTAAGGCTGCTAACTGGAGTGAATCTGACGGATCAGAACTTGATGAAAACATAGTAGAAAGGTAACGAGAAAAAGATGTCAAGTTAATAATAAA
>NW_018128004.1:871488-888748 GCF_001952655.1 Monopterus albus | reverse complement strand
ATTTAATTCCGTGCTAACAGGCGATATGTTGCTGTCTGTCCAGTGACATGTAACATTAGTAAGTGAAGCCTAACAAGCGAGTGGCGTAAACCTCGAACAGAACATGGAAATGTGGTTTAAAAAATAAGACTTTAACAGACAATGCACTGCAAATAAACGCCAAAGTGTCATAACAAGGGTACACTGGAACATTAACGAACTGGGATACCTCGTCCTGAAATGTCAGCGCGACAGGGCCGTAAGCCTAGCTAAGCTGCTATCAAGTGATGCCTCTGTGGCTCCCGCTAGCTTAGCCCCCGTTCAGCTAGTTAAAAATGGCTGCTTTCCTTTAGTTTTAAATCTCTTACCAGACAGAATAGATTGGAATGGCAATCCTCCAAGCTGGCCCCGTTTGGTACAAAACAAGAACTCATCCTTCTTCACTGCGAGATCCAGCTCTCCATCATTTCACTTCCCGGGAAATAAAAAAACAATTTGCGGATTGCTGTTTTCTAATATCTACAGACTTAATAAACGAGAAATATTTTTTGTAACATTTGGCTGGACGAGAGTTAATTCAACAACCTTCCGATAGCAGTTCTCCGCCGGAGCTAAAAGCGGATAAACAGACTGTGTGGTCTCTATGTCGACATCTCAGAAGCACGTAGTAAAAACAAGCTGAAGGAAGCGACAAATGTTTATAAAACAAAAAGAAAAGGAGAGCAAAGAAACAACTCTCCCCCTCCCCCTTAGCCCTAAAACGGTCTCTGCTTTAAAAAATAAAAACGTCCCGTCTTACTCCTCCATCGCAAAATTCCGTCTAAAAACTAAATTCATCCTTAAAAAACTCTCCAAATCTGACATCAGCCTATATTTTAAGGATTATATCGATCATTATTTCATCCTCCGTTCCTGTTGGTTTCCATTTGAATTCATGGATTCCTTTCTTTAATGGCGGCCACAGGGACAACTCTGCCTTCCACAGCCTATTGGCTCATTCGTGGTCAAAGCTTTGTCAAGTTAGACGAGCACAGACTGAAAGGCATCAAACAGCAGCCAGGGTTTCCGGAAAAGTTCTACTACAGAATTATTTCCTTTAATATTATAAATAGGACTACGAACGTAGCTTTGGGCAAACCAAATGCTCTTATTTATGTTCAATTGCTGATTAATATATTTGCTTTCCCTGAGGTGCCATATGTCACACAATGGTGCTGCAGCATATTATTACCGGCAAGCGTTTTATTGTAATAGTGCTACTTAGAGGTTCCATGTTTCGCTACGGCTAACTTGACACTGTCGTGGTCTTGAGGGCTGTAATAACACAAGACATAGGTATTGCTGCTAGGCCAAGCGCAAGTGGCGCTACTGAGCAACAGATTTTGTTACTAATGATCGAACCCTATAAACTTGCTCACTTACACAGTGCACCACCTAGCGCATGTCATGTTGCACTTACAATTGAAATGTGCAACCAACCAATTTGCACAAACGATCCCAGTTTTGTTTCATTTCAATCAAATACATTCTCGTGACCTCAGTTTAACAGAGTGTGACTTAAAGGAGCTACAGAAGTAGTACAATTAAACATTCATTTGGTGCAAAACAGCAGCAATATTTAGGAAATATATGAAGCAATTTTATCAAGAAAACACTTTAACATAGAAATAAAAATGTCTGATAGCCGTGAACTGTGCATCAAGGCCTGGCAGTGAAAGATGCATTATGTTTAGGAGGTCAAAATAAAGTAAAATAAAATAAATGAGATAAGACAAATAAATGAACTATAAATGTCCAAATCAAAGAAACAACAAAGATAAAATGGCAGGTGCCAATATGGGCAAAAATCATTTTAATCTTCGCTAATCAAAGTTCAAACATCTTTTTTATGATTGTGACATGGTATTAGTTATTAGTTTTTGATAAAAGCTTTAGCATGGCTGAAAAACACACATACATTCCTTGCATATCTATTTACTTACAGATTTGTGGAGAGAACAAATTAATACAATAAAGAGTTACAATGTAGCCTTTTTTCTTTGATTTTTTTCCACATCTCTATATTTTTAGTTCAACTGTAATGAACAGAAATCAGTCCATCTTTTTTGACCACAAACTATCAACTACAGTCTTGATCATTTTACTAAAGATAGCATCTGTTTGTTACTTTTTTGTTTGTTTGTTTTTTTTTACTGCCTCAGAGCAGCAACTATACAACCAGCATGCTGGTCAAGGATACTCGAGCAGGGTGGATAGTTGTGCTTATAATAGAGTGAATCACGCCTGGTCAGTGACATTCTCCACTGATCATCATCACACCACCTTGAACTGATGGAGTTCAAGGGGAAAATCTGAGTTAAGTAGGAATATGCAGCAGTGCAACTATATTTAACCATGATGTTGTGAGCAAATACTGACTTTAGGAAGGAAGTTTGCATTTGTACAGTACTAATGTCAGTGCATGGTCCAGTGTAATCGTCTGGTGTGTCTTCACATTGGAGGACATACAGTAAATAATGTTATGTAGGAAAAGTTATATTATTAATATTACAAACAGTTCAAGGGCTTCTCCTCTGAAATGCAGTGATTTTCCACTGAGTAGGTTATGGCAGCAGCGTGCATTTCTTTCTAAATAAATTTGGACTCCAACCTGACAGTTGTACATCACCCTTTCTTCCTCTTAAACAGCCCTACAAATCATTTTTCCAAAATATTACAAAACTGAGGGCTGCACCTCTGTTTTCATACAACCGGCATCCAAGTCAGTGTTTGGTCAAACCAAAAAGGCTCCAATTACAGCTATAAACTGTGGGAGAAATAAACCAAGCTAAATCTTTTTCTCTCCCATTCTTTTGGTTGTACTGCATTAGGGTAACAGTTGTTTTTTTCTGGGCCTCTGCGTCAAGATGAATTTAAGTTATCACAGTGTACTGTAGGCCATACATGCAAGTATTGTACTTACAGTTAGTTACAGTCAATGCTTTTAGAGCTGACATTCATAGAGCATTTCAATAGTGAACCAGCTCTTTCTATTGTGAATAAAAGATTAATACAAATTATACTGCACATCCAATATTGTGATACAACATTGTCAGCCACTGTCATACAAAACAGTTTAACAAATTCTACCATCATCATCTCTCACTTTTTTGGTTATTAAATATTCTGTTTTGCACAGTTCAGGCAATCCAAGAATTTTAATTCAGGCAAAAAAAAATCACTTCCCTTCATTTTTAACTGAATATGCACTTTCAGCCAGAATCATATTTAATATTAGAATATGAATAATGGCTTTTTAGCAGGTTCTTGTCCCAACATTGTGCAATGCCTTCTACTTATAATACAGTGTAAACTGTCTTTAGTCATAGTAGTTTATTTTTAGAAATTACTGGCAAGTTGTTGATTTTTTTGCTATTCCATGATTCACTGATGAGTAATGCCTTAAAGTGCCACTTAATGTGCTATTTCTATTTAATAGTTTTTCATAGTAGCACCACTGCTTTTATTCTAAACTGTTGCTTATATGAAGTAACTGCATGTGCCCCTTCAGTGACAATTCTTTTCTCCCAGGTTAAGTATAAGAAATATTACCTATTCATTATTAGAGTGGGAGCTGGGAAATCCTGTCCATAAAGGCTGGGATGACAGCAGGTTCTGAGGCCAGAAAACGTCGGGCTGCTCCTGAAATGTTGCTGTAGTCATGAAAGCGTGAGAACTTGCAGAGTGACAAACAGCAACCTGTGAGGCCTCCGTTTGTTCCAAGTAATCACGTGGAGGAGATTTCACCAACATGACCGCCAGACAACGAAAACTAGGTGGACACCTGATAGTAACATTCTCTTCAACTATTTCTTCAACTGTCAACATTGTGTTACACCTGATAGTAACATTCTCTTCAACTGTCAACATTGTGTTTATTCATAATCAAGGCACACACTATGACATTAGACAAAAACATCTAGCCCTCTCAAATCCCCCATCATTGCCCCTGTTTGTATCACTGAACCAAAGTATTTTTGCTTGTTGCAAAGTCAAAGAAGTATTTTCCCCTCACATGAACAAGCACAGGAAATATTCCAGACCTAAATTACACAATCCAGCAAAGATATTTTAATTGTACAAGCACCTAAAACCGATTACCAGTCAAATGTATCACGAATGTTTTGTGCTGGTATTGTGCATTCTGCAGGGACCAACAAAACCACCCTCATCTTCTATCTGATCCCAAAGAAGTGAGCAGCTTTCACAACCTTAACTCTCCCCACAGGAGTGAATGATTATCTCACATTCAGTGCCTCCCACCCTTTATCATCACTGTCACTGAATCAAAAAACAAGTGTGGCATGATACCATATGTATAAGATTGTTTAACAAAAGAAAACATCTCTTAGTGCAGTCAGTGAGCACAGCAGAATAACTAATGTGGATACCAGATTGCTATCATATCTGAAGATGGTTTTCTCTCACTTATCTCTAGCTCGCTCTTATCTAATCCCATAGAGATGTTCTGTCATGTATAATCTATCCCAGCTTCACTCAAGAATACTGAGGAAATGAAAGTGTAAGAGAGTTTAAAGTTGGCCAACTGCTCTTTTGACATTTGATTTGACAGGCTCTGTGTCCCTGCTGGTCTGCTATATGAGCATTTGTCAGAGGGCCCTGTCTCACTGTTGTGTGACTAATTCCTGCCTGAGAAAGTGAATAATAAATATGAGATGTAGCTAGAAGGAAAACATGGGCTGAAGTGAATGATGGCCATTGGTCAGATAAGACAGAAAACCAATGTACAGACAAAACATTTGACTCGGTTATCATTTATCATGCTTAAATAGTAGTGCATGAAATACTCAAAGTGAGATAGCAGTGTGGAGAAATGGTTAGGAGGAATGGTTATGAAGAGGGTCAACAAGTGTGCCATGTTCAAATAAAGCAGTTCTCCTCTCAACTCCCATGTTAAAGCACAGAGGTGTGCTCTCACCCTACCTTGCCTCTCTCTTTCTCACACATACACACATACACATGCACATACAAATAAATATATAGTAGATACACACTCCTTATTGAGGATTTTTTCCCATCTCGTCTGCATAGATGGACTGAGGACAGCTTTTGAAATTAACGAGAACAAGCACTTATTCTATTCATTCACAGACAATAATGTACCAGAGCCACGGGGCTGATGAAATTTAAAAGTGCAGGAGTTTCAAACACTTACTATATTTGGCTCATATTACCAAGATAGTACATAATTAGCCTTTCTGTAATCAACACCAAGCAAAAGCTAATAGTAAATAAATAAATATATTAGTCAGTGTTTTTTGACCTGTGAAAGAACCACTGTATTGTACCGCTGAACTCATCTTAGAAATTGAATTTAAAAACAGGAATCTGAAAAGTAAAACTTGAAAATAAAAGCATAACAATACTGCCAATGCATCTGGGAAAGAGCAGAGTAAATCTAACTTCTCCTGCAACAAAACACAGAATAATTCAGTTGCTAGTAAGCCAATAAATGAAAATAGACACTGACCTGTGACCTGACCCACACAGAAAACATCAAGCACATCATTTAACTGACTCCTGTTTGGCTTGAGTCAGAATTGTACTCTTTGTATTTTAGAAAACATACTGTACTTGAGGTAGGTTATTTGTGAAATGGTCCCTGTGCTTTTGTAGCAGTATTGCTACAAAGTCTTTTGGAATTACATTGCACTGTGTATGTTCACCATGATTGTGCTTATTATTTTAGCTTAGAAATGTGAGGAAAAAATACAGAGGAAGCATAGTCCTACTCGGTGGACATCTTACCAGATTTTACTATAGGATTCCAGGTATTTCAAAAGATGCAGTCAAGTCTTCTTGATGATCCCTGCAGAGTTAACTTTACTCTTATCGAATGGCCTTGTAGTAGAGGAGCGGATCAGGGAACTCTGTGTGGGAACCTGATTATAATTGACTGAATAAAGCAATATTTGGCATTGATGACTGGTGGCGTGAGCTGGAAGCTGGTGGGTCCAGTAGGTGTTGTTGTGATCGTCTGATCTCTGTCAGATAAGGTATGTGAGAGGCCAGCTGATTGGCAGGTCTTCAGGGAAAAAAGGTATTTATTCTAAGGATTAAAAGGTTCAAGGCAATGCCAAGATTTTTAAAAGGCAGAAAGTGCAGTTTAAAGTTTTTTCAGGTTCTGCTTGTCTCCAGCATTCTACTGCATTCTGCTGCCAGTGTAAAATAGAGTTGACATGGTCTAAACTTGAATGGAAACCTCCCAGGGTCTCGGATATACAGACACAAGCACAGAAATGCCAAACTGAGAGTTCTTTGTGTGACAAAGTGGAGCAGCCCCCTCGTTATTAGCTTGAGAGGACTGCAGAGTGCTTAGGATGTAGAGAGATTGGCTCAGTGCCCTCAGCCTCCATCTGAGCAGCCAGGCTGTGTGTGTAAATGCTCACTCAGTAAGGGGTCATGCAAAGCACACTGTGAACCAGAAATGCTTCAACCAAACAAAAAAAAAATCCTGATGTTGTGTTAGCTTTGGAGGTCAGTAACATGTTATAGCATGATAAAATAATACTTAAAATAATAGCCATCTGCTAGTGGACTGTCTTCATGATGTATGGATAAACTTCAGTTCTTTGTCAGCTGACACCTGCTCAACCCTACCTGCTTTGTTAGACAACCACAGTGCTACGAAGTGAGTCTCTTCAGAACGTCAAACAGTATTATTCAGAGCCAATTAGGCAGAGAGCTTCTCTTTATTGAGTCACTTCTGTAGTTAAATAGTGTGAAATGCTTGTCAGCTCAGTTATTGCAACACTGCTTTACTTCTCTGTCTGGGGTGAGGTCTGGCTATGGTTATATACCCTCCCTTAATGGAGCTGAGGGTCCATTTGGTTTGAATGCTGCCCCTGTGCACACAGGAACATTCCAGGGACACAAATAAAGCCATAGCTGTGCCTTTGTTGCAGTGCTGACTAGACAAGAGCCTTTCTGCAGGGCTGCTGCTTTTAAAAAGACAAAGTTGTGCATCCCCGCTGGTAAATGATCTGACACACTTTTTTTCACTGCAGTCTTTTCACAGGCCCTTGTTGTTAGGCTTGTCATTGTTTTTCTCCCTCTTCCTTCTTGCCTTCTTGGTTTCTTCACCCCCCACACCATCCTCTCATCCTCCCTCCCCTTTGTCATACTCTTTTGCACACACATTGCAAGCAGATGGAGGAAAAGGTGTCTATATCGAAGATATTCTCCCTCTTTTTAAGCAGCCTTCCACCCTGCAGAGCCAGCATGGGATTAATAAATTCGATATGAATTGAAAGCTGATGAAATGTGCACCCCCACCTTCCTCCAGACTGCCAGCCACTGGGAAGAAGCCTTAGCACACAGGCAGAAAGAGGTAGAAAATGAGATCACTGTCACAATTACACCATCACAAGCAGCAGTCAGCAAAACCATAAAACTGGCCCGCTATCAAGACACTGACCTGGGGAATGGCCACCACATACCTGGCATTCTTCTGTGACATGGTGTTTTGTCATTTTCTTTACAGTGACACTGAGAGACAGGCACCATCCCAGAAAGCAGAACCCTCTATTTTAAGGTGGTGTAATGAGGCTACACCCAATGTCATGCAAAATGCATACAGAAGGGGTGTAAAGATAGAATGTAGTATGCGCTGCATGCTCGGGTCAGGTGCAGCACAGGGGAGGAGGGCACACATGCACAGATTGGTGGGTGGCAGATATTACAGTTTTTCACAATTGCTAAAACAATAAACCCCATTCTCTGAACCAAATTCTCAATAGCCTAAACCAATTTGTCAAATAAATCACTCTTTCTGCAAAACCTTAAACAAGTTCAGGCACTTGGACTCTGTTAGCAAATCTCATGCACTATTTTTGCTAAACTCTAAACACATTCTCACTCACTAAAGCACAATTCACACTATGATGAACTTGTGTTGCAAAACACTAAACAGAGGACAGCAGAACTTAAACACAACTAAAGCACAGTTGTCATCGTTTACACACAACGATTCAAAATTGTTCACACTTGTTTCTAATTATGTGATGAGAAGGTACAAATCATAAGCCAGTTCAAAGTGCACAGATGGCACGGGTACATCCATCAACTATGGATAACAATATGAGAGGTAGAGGAATATGAGGTGTTGAACAAAAAGGACGAGGAAGAGTAAGACCTTCAACCATACAGCCCTTTCCTCAACCCAACAGAGTAGTGTTTGTCTGCATGGCGGTGGAAAGTCTATGACCAAAACCCATATACCAGGGAAAATCTCTTACAGGCCGGAGGTGAGATAGACGTGCAGTCTGGTCAAGGCTGGATCCGCCACACCAGAGGGGTTTTTGCCAATTGTCTGGGAAGGGACAACATTGCCTGCGACGTAGATGAAGCCCTCTGGCCGGGCCCAGCTCAAAGATGTGATCCTGAGGCAGAATAATCTTTCTGATGTGTTTTTCTTCTTCTTCTTCTTTGATCGTAACATGGTTTTTGGTAAATTCACTATACAATAAACATTTTTTTTGTTTTAACTACATGCCCTGGATGCTGTGTTCTCCTTTTTTTCATGTAGTGTCTAATGACTGAGCTGCAGTGTGTATATGATTGACTCATTTGTGTATGATCTGAAAGCACTGTTTGATTTTGAGTGCTGGTGACATGGTTTTGAAGCAAGTGCTTGAATTTGCCAGATGAGTCAGAGGTTTTGTGAATTTAGTTTGAGTATTTGGATTTGTGTTTAAGGTTTTGAGAAAATGAGTGACGGTTTCAAGAAACGTGTTTTAACAATTCAGAAATACTGTAACAAATTTTTTGAGCAGCGGACTTGGATGCACAATGTATCTGTCTACATTTCAGTGAAAAACTCTGGCTTTAGTTGTATTGATGAGGAGGAGACGAGCTGCAGCAAAGAAGAAGAGGGTGTGTGTCCGCCAAAATCAGCTTCTCCTCCATTTACTTTGTGGTCTGTCAGGTTCTCTGCAATTGGATCCACCAAGGTGTTGTCACAGAGCGCTGTGCCCAAATTAAACTTTTTAACTTCAGTGCAGTGCACAGGGCAGGCAACCTTGCACTGTACTCAGCTCAGTGCAACAAGATACATTCTTGCAATGCACAACACATAGAAGTGAATGGGTTTGATAATGGAGCTCGCTGCATCCTATCTGAAAATGACTCAGTGCTACAGGAACTTAGGTACGGTGCAGATGTGTACTGAGTGTAATCTTTGACAATAGTCAACAGTAGGCTTAGTCGTCCATGGTAGGCTAGGGGTTAAGGCGCAATGCTCTCACTCCGGGTTCGAATCCAGGTTGCGTCAGGAAGGGCATCCGGCATAAAACACGTGCCAAATGTCAACATGCGAGTCATCAGTGTGACAGTTCACTGTGGCGACCCCTAAACAGGAAAAGCCGAAAGTGTCTTTCTTTCAACAGTAGGCTTGTTTTTCACGTAGAGGTTTTTTTTTTTCAAATCAGTGTTTCCACATGAACATATTGAGTGTACATATATACAGTTTAGTCAAGCCTCTGGCAAACGAACGTAATAGCCAATACAAACTAAAAACCAGAGTCAGAAGACCCTCCCTTAACATTAAGGTCTCCTATTTGGGAGCACTTCAGCTTCCTGGTGAAATAGAACAGCAAACAAAGACAAGTCGATAAGACTCTTGTGTCTAAGTGCCTGAACTTGTTTAAGGTTTTGCAGAAAGAGTGATTTATTTGACAAATTGTTTTAGGCTATTGAGAATTTGGTTCAGAGAATGGAGTTTATTGTTTTAGCAATTGTGAAAAACTGTAACAGGTACAAGGGTCCATACAGGACAAATAACTAACTCAGTTGAACTTTAGCAAGCGTACATTTAGCAAGCGTTCATGAGGTGCGGAGCGGACAGAACAAGCCTAGGCTCACCAAATATCCTCTTCACTGGTCAGACCTTAAAGACAGTCTTCTGCACTGTACCGCTCAGAAGCAAGGCTCAGTCCAGGCAACATGAGGACTGTGCTGAAGCTTGGAGCTGGTGTGCAAGGAGCAAAGGAGATAATGCTGAGCCAAAGTGGACAGCACAAAGAATTGATGACACACTGCCCAAGAGCTGAGGGAGGTGAAGTAATTTATAATTTATAAAGGCCAGGCAGAGTCAATGATCCACAGGTGATAATAATGAGCTGAGTAAAGCCAACATCAAGCAAAGGATAATTTTACAAAAAATCTTATAATATAGATACAAGTGTTTGGTAGCATACAGGACATTTGTGAAATATACATTACTACTAAACTGCTGATAATATATAGTAAACACACAACAAGAATTATGCAGGTGTGTGCCTCCACAAACTGGTTAAAATTCATGGGAATGGGACAGATGTGAGGATAGAATGATGTTAAACCATCAAAATCAAATCAGTTCATCTTCGAGTCCAGGTGGATGTTTGTGCCAAATCCAAAGAACTTTCCTAAAGGTGTTCCTGAAATATCACATTCACAAGAATGAGTTGGACAGAAGGAAAACCTGAAAACATAATTTCTCCACCAATGACTGTCAATAGCACAGAGGCATAAATATTAGTTTTAATCACTTTTTGGCAAAGATAATACTGCATTTTCCTGGCTACACTGCTCCCATAAAGGTACTTATACTAGTACAAAGATACTGGATAGTTGATAATCTTTAAAAAATAACCCACAAGAGTGAAATAAAGTTAATATGAGGCAGAAAAGCCCTTTCAGTATAAAAATATTGGCTTTAATCACTTTATGGTGAAGAGAATGCTGCAGTGCATACTGCAATCTTTAAAGAATAACCCACAAGAGTGAAATAAAGGTAATGAGGCAGAAAATCCTTTTCAGCATCACTTTTTGGCAAGGAGAATATTGTATTTTACTGGTTATTGTCAGGTTTGCCCGGCTGCACCTTTCTCTCTTCCTTTTCCTCACTCTAGTTTTGCTTCTTTACCCTGATCACACTATCTGACACACCTGTCCTATTTCCCCAGATCATCACCAGCTGCACCTGATTAGTTTCCTCCCTACTTATACCCTGCTCACCATTCACTCCTTTGCCAGATCAATCCCTATTTTTTTCAGGCCCCCTTTGCTCACGGTCTCCAGTTATGTGACGTCTTGTCCTATATGTTTTACCCCTTGCTCCTGCGCTCCTTCCTTTGTCTACAGACCTTTCCTCTGGATCCTGGAACCACTCAACCCAACCAGTCTCCTTCATACAGGTCGATGCATGGTCTCTGTTAACTGTCTATGCATGCTCTGGTCTCCTCAGCCATCATCACTTCAACCACAGCCAGTTCAGGAGTGACCCCAGCGGCCGCAGCCCGGTCTGTAACCATCCGTCGCACCATTGACTGTTTTTCTCTGCCACAGATCGACACCTGGTTACTCCATACCATTCAGCACCTGTGTGTTTATTGCACTTTACATTACACTGTAAATAAACCTATCACTGCTTGCACCAAAGTCAGCTACCTGGGTCCGTCTTTATTGCTCGTTCATTGCCATGTTCGAGCTATCATAACAGTTATACTGGCCCTTTTAGTGGTATTTAAACTTGTAAAGAGGTACTGGATGATTCATGAGCTTTAAAGTAGTGCTACTGCTTTGTGTTTGGATGCCTCTGCCAACCAGTCAAATTCACAGGAATGGGACAGACTTGAGGTTACTGTGACCACCAAAATCTAATCACTTCATCCTTAAGTCAAAGTGGATACTTGTGTCAAATTTAAAGAACTTCCGTGAAGGTTTTCCATATCATGTTCAATAATACCAGACTTGTATGGACAACACAGAAGCATAATGCTTTTGGCTGCAGCTGGCACCAGTGTGGAGATATAAAAACAAATAACATGTGGTATCAGTCATTTTAATAATTTTCCTACAGTATTCACAGTTTGGACCTTTGCTTCCTGTTATGTTTTTCCCGTGTCTCCCTGCCGTTCTGCCACGTCACTCTAATCAGCCATCATTTCATCCACCTGCCGCTCATTTACGCCCAGTTCTGCTCCATATATATAAGCCCTTCTTTCCATTTGCCCCTTGCTGGTTTGTTGATGTGATGCTCACACATGCTCAGTGTTTTGCTCCATGTTTCCCTTGTTTGCTTGGGCTTTACATTTATTTGGTGTTTTGTTAGTTTGTCTTATCTGTCCTGACCCTCCTCTGGCTCCCTGCATTCTCTGATCTGCTGCCTGGCTCGCTTTGCTACTTCCCTCTCTGTCACTGCTTCATGCCAGAAATAAGCTACACTTATGCTATTTACCTTCGCTATTCCTCATGTGAGAAGCCACTCTTCATCACTACTCTACATCAAAAGTAAGCTACGATTATGCTGCAACTTGCCTTCTCCTTTCCTTGTGTGAGAAACCAGTCTTCGTCACTGCTCAATGCCAGAAGCAATCTCATCCTCTAGATGCCTCATACTCTCCTTTTCCCCACTATTCACCTCCTTTCCTCGTTGAGAACCACATGCCTGCACCCTTTGTGGCTCTCAAGTTAAGTACCTTCCTTCTTTCCTCCATGATATCTACCTGACTCCAGTAATGCCATTACTTTGCTGAAACGTCTGTCAGTTTAGATTACCTGCCCTCTTGTCCACTCGTGTCTTGAGAGCTTAAAGGTTCCCGATCCTCAGTACCTCCTGAATCCTTATAGGACTGTCTCCCTGCATCCTTTGGTCATTCTGGTTCAGGCTCTCTCGCTTCTCCTGAGTTCTTCATAGCTACTCCTCTCCTACACCCGCCCTCTTCTCCCTCATTTGTTCCCAATAAAACTTATTACTCTTCAGTCTGGAGTGTCTGCATTTTGGGTCCTAGTCACCTGCACTCCCATAACAAGAAAATTCTATAAGGAAGTTAACTTACAATAGAAGGAAGATGTTTCTAAATTATCTCCCACTTTATGGATATTGGATTTATACACAATTTTAATAAATTCTTTTATCTTTCTATAGGTAAAAACAGCCTTTTAGACCATTGTCAGAAGACTAACATTCATGCAAATGCAATTTAAAAGAATTCTATACTTGCATGCATTTGCAGGGAAACAAATGAGCACCCCCTTCTCGGGGAAAAAGTGCAGCGCACATGTAAACATTTTATGGAATGTTGGTCAATATTCATGAGTAGGGTTTATCTGAACATACTAGTTACTGATCGATAAGTTTAGCAAATGCAGCATCCAAGTTCTCTGTAAACGGGTTCTTCCCAGAGAGAATACAGATACAGGATCCTTCTCTGCTCTTTGATATGCAGTACACCAAATCTGATCTGGGTGTAAAGAACAGCACAGCAATGATTCATAAACACAATAAAATTGATAAAATTTAATGAAGACTACAGATTTAGTTACTGTTATAGCATCCAGTAATTATTTGTACATGTTACCTGCTCAATGAAAGCAAGGCAGGAAGTTAGAGGACATGCATCTGTTCTGTCAGCAGCACTAGATTGTTCTTTGTGTATCTGCATTCATGCGCGCAGCAGTGTGCATGCAAATGTGCGTTTGGAGTTACTATTTGTGGTACAACATGCCATAAATACTCAATATAGCGCACACACACAATGTGAACGCTTGCTCAACACTCATGCATTATGCATGTCTGCATCTGTGTCTTCGTATTTACTGTTTAGTGTTTATTCTGAGGGACAATATGTCTGGCATCATCTGCTTGCACCATTTCCTGCAGTGAATGATCAGACAAGACTCTTAAGTTTGGATGCACTGACTTGTATCATTGTTTTAACAATAACATTGTCCAGGATCTGAAAAAAGTAAGTTGATTTTAACAATGTATTTTTTTTTTTTCAAACTGTCAGTCTTGATCATATGAACTTTCACTTTATGTATGAAAAAGCAAATCAGAGAATACAATGTATTTACAGCAGTAACCTTTCTAAAGCTTCTGTCTGATATGGAGACTATAGATCAGTGTGCATCTTAAATTTGTAACTTGTCATTCTGTATTTACTGTACATTGGTCTTTATGAAGAGAGAGTCGGGGGCTGTAGTGGTGATATCACACCTAGAGTGGTGAGGCTGTCGAATTTGTCTAAAGAATTCTCTCTAACTTGTCCTCATGACCACAGTTTTCCCTCCTTTTACATACTGTAAGTTTTTCACTGAATTGTAGACACATCTGTGCTCTTCCTGACAGAACTGTGGAAGCAAATGGATTCACAGAGGATATACAGTGAGCTGCAGAGTGACACGAGGGCCAACCAACTGCCACATTGACTCCTATGTAAATGGTATTAAGCAGGTGGTCATAATGTTATGGCTGATTGGTGTATATTGTAAGTGATAAAACCAAGGCTGGATTAATGCAAGGGCTAACTTGCGCTGAAGTCCAGATGCCTGGGAAAGACAGGACTACAAATTTTAGATATGGTCAAATACAATAGTGAGGGTTTAAGTGTCAGAAGTGCTCAAGTGGCTCTGCCTGTAATAGTCTTGAAGTGGCATTTCTGTGGGAAGCAACTATATATTTCCTTCTTTAGGCCCAAGCAATTACTTAAGCCCAGGGGCCCCTGTCATCCTTAATTTGGCCCTGGATATAAAATAGCAGGCTAAGTTCACCACAGTTTTGACTTAACCACTACTTAAACTCATAACTAAAACTCATAGTAAAACTAGTAGTCAGTTGACTACTAGAGGTTTTACTTCCCACAATAGGTGGCACAGACAACAGCAGGCTATATTTGCTAGAGCCATGCTGTTATAGATGAGAGCAGATAACACTCAGCTGCACCGTCTTTGTGTTTATATCGATAAGAGATAAAACATCTGCCCAGTGGTATTGGCCACAGAGGCTGTGTGTTGTGGTTTTGAGAACATAAATCTTTCTATTGTACTCCTGACACCACCCCCTCAACACACAGACTGTGGCCTTTAACCCTGACAGCACTACAACACAGCACCTCTGTCTACTTCCATTAACACACTGTAGAATGAAGGTGTTAGGCCGGTCGGCTCACAAGGCGCGGAGAACCCCAGAGGCAGGACAACAGACAGCTGATAATCAGTGATTTACTTAAATCTTTAATGAACAAAGAGAAGTGTAAGGATGCTGAGACTCAGGACGTGGGTGTGGGGCTGAAGGCTGAGGGCTAAGGAGGTTGAGTATAGGATTCGGGGATGCGTGTTACAGAATGCAGGGTCCAGAGAGGCTGGCAGGAGGCTGTAGGTCCAGGACATGGAGAGCTGGGAGGCACAAAGAAACACAGGGCACAGGAGTATACCAAGACAGTAGGTACGATATAGTAAAATAGTAAGCACAAGTATGTCACATACATAGCAAAACGAACTGCCAGAGAGGAGACATCAGGGCTCTGGTTAAAAGCAATGGTGTCAATAGCTTGCACCTGTGCCGGTGAGCACACCTGGTTGCTCGTCCCAATTGTCAGGTCGAGGAAGGGAGTGTCTCTCAGCCAACGACCCAACAGAAGGTTACAGTTTTCCTTGATTACTAAGAGAAGGGTCAGACAGGGGTAGAATGTGATGCGTCCAATTACACCCCCACAAACCCTACCTCTGTTACAGGTTAGATCTCTATAAGTCATGCCTCCCAGACACACCTCCTAGACGTTACACCCACCTACGACTGCAAGCGCATGTGGTTGTGTTTAGGGGGAGGGTTTAATGGGAGTAACTGGATGCATCATGTTCCGCCCATACACATTCCACCTTTGCCTTGCAGCCCACAGACAGATGCTATTGGATTGCTGAGACACCTTTTCTAAAATAATTCACCATTTTCTCAAAATTATGTTCACATCTATGCAGCCATCTAATTCTGATGTCATAGTCAAACTGCTTTCAGACAGCACACACGAGCAGTCAGACACATCCTAGCTGTCTCTGACACACTAGGGAGATTATTTTAAAACTTCTACCTAAAGGTGTTTTTTCTCCCCTGGAACTGGCATCTTTAGGTCAGTTTTCATGATTCACACTGTGGCACTGACCATAAGGATTACCCTTACAGAAACACACTTTCAAGAGACATTCAAAACAATAACACTTTTAAAATATCACATTGATGAAAAGAGCAGGAGTTTCCCAGTCCAAAGAGCCAAAACACATTTCTTGAAATTGTGCTCATTTCCCAAAATTAAACATAAACGTATAACCGCAGTCATCTTCACAAACTTCCATTTCAAAACCAAACTCTCCACTCATAACCATGTAATCTTATATCTAAAGCAAACTTTGCCCTCAGACCTTAGGTAAAAAGCCTCAACTTCACATATGATACATAAAAGCCTTTGCACACTGGTGAAATCAATTTAAAATGCTACCGTAAAAACCTGGTATTGCAATGAGTAATGGCACTCAGGATTTTTCCCCAGAACAACCTCTTTATATGATGAACACAATGTAAAGACTCAAGGCATATATACAGTCTCAAATGTTTTGTTCCTTAGTGTACTGTAGTAAAATAATCTGAAACTGAGTGAAAAAGTAAATGTAGTGAAAAACTATGCAATTGACTATACATGGTATTATGTGATGTTGGTAACATCAGTGAAAAAGTCCTGAACTCATAAATGAATGAACAAAATTCAGTACTACAAAGTTCAGAGTTTTCACAATTTCAGCAACTACTTTCTAACATGGTCCTGCGATGGACCAGCTACTTGTCCAGGGTGTACCCCGCCTTTCGCCCCATGCTGGCTGGGATTGGCTCCAGCCCCCCGGGACCCCATTTGGGCTGTTACAGGGTATGCACGTTCAGTAGTTAATGTAAGTAAATGCTCCGGCAACGGCGGAGCGTCTGCCAGAGGTATAAATACGGAGGGAGTCAATCAGCGGGATGCACCCCAGCTGTGTGCACCGACAAACGATTCGCTAATTACGAATGCAACACAGCTGAGGTGCGAATACCACAGGTCGAGAGAACAGAGGAGAGAGAGGCGGAAGAGAGAACAGAGGAGAGAAAGGTGGAAGAGAGAACAGAGGAGAGAAAGGTGGAAAAGATGCAGGTTGAGATGCAGGTCGCGCCGAGTGGACCTGACAATTTTAGTCGCTATATTTAGGGAACAAATGCATCATATACCATGTCTGGTGAGGGATAAAGCACCACTGAGTGGAACTATACACTAGCGGTCTTATTGCAGATCTTATGGGACCAGACCAACAGGGAGGAGGAAAGCTCCTGTCAGCGAGCCTGGAAATGCAATTTCTATGTTCCTCCCACCATCAGACACAGCAGGGAGGCATCGATACTGGGCACTGACTATCTGTGCAGACTGGGTTCCTGCTG
>NW_018128004.1:870204-871475 GCF_001952655.1 Monopterus albus | reverse complement strand
TAGAGCTTACGATGAATCCTTCACAGAACAGGAACTGACCATGTGAGATCAAATTTTAAAATCTTCGTTCATCCTCCATTTGTCAAGACTGGCAGTGAGTAGCCAGTACCTATTAGTACCGATATTAAATTATACCACTGCCAAATGGTAGTGCTTTTTCCTGTCACTCAAAGTGACACAGATTTTTAAAAGCTCTAAACACACACACACACAAACAAATCTAAACCTTACACAGTATGTTGTTACATTATGAAGCAGCTGTGCAAAATCCACTTACAGACTTTTCATTGTCGTTTCATAAAGGTAGTAATACCATGATATTGCACTGTGTTAATATCTGTTTCAGGGGCTTTCAAAATATAATAAACTTAGATTTTTACAGTGTAAAGGAACTCTGCAAAATGCATATTCATTTATGCACAAACACTATCCAACTTTGTTTTGGCTTACACATGATGCCAAGAAGTAATATTGCAACATGCATTCACTCTTCATCAGTATTCACTTAGCTCACAACACACACACACTCACTCACAAATACATTTGCATTACACTTACACCAACACTCTACAAAGACAAACATTACAAAAAACATGATATACCAGGTTTCATTGAGATAGCCAAAAATCACGATGCCAACACTTTTGAACACTGTTGACATTTTATGCACACAGCGGTGTATGATTTCCTCAAACATGTAGACACACACATACCTGTGTTCTCCACAGCACTTCCTTGTTGTGCACCTTCCCCTTCAAAATTGATGGTGTTGTCATTGAAATACTTTGCCTCAAGGGCATCACAGGCAGGATACAGTGTCATTGCCACATCTCTCATCACACCCCTTAAAAAACACTTTTACTACTTGATGAACAAACCATACTGTCATGCATGAATACAGCAATAATGAGCACTAAGTTCTGCACAATGCCTATTGTTATTACATGAGAAATGTTGAGGCAGCTACTTTCCACAAAAACAGGTTGCCCAAACTTGACAGTTGCAGTATACTAAAGCAAGACCAGGCCTTCAGACATTCTTGGGCAGAGGACTGCAAACCTCAGCTGTGAGTCTGAAGTACAACTGATGCTGACCCAAACTCATTTTGGACAAAGGAGCCCTTCATCATGGTGGACTGAAACAACATCCGGGTCAAGTGAGGATTGAGCACCAAGGAATCATAAAATAATCAAACTAGCATTCACCTAATGTGGAAGAAGGGGTACATCTATCGTCTGTAAGGTATATCTGTCCATCCGGCATGAAATGCT
>NW_018128004.1:855656-870158 GCF_001952655.1 Monopterus albus | reverse complement strand
GGCAACCTGTACTCCACTCTTAGGATGCATAAAGGTACTAACTTTCAGTCCAACTTAGATGAAGAACCTGTGGACATTAAGAAGGGATTGCTGGATGTGTGTGAGCAAAAAGGACAAAAAAGTACCCTGACCTTTCCACAGCTTTACACAGATTCTTCTCACATGCACATGTCACAACCATTTAAACATCCAGTTAGTGGTGTAGTGGCCACTTGTGGATTTGCCCAACCCAACCTACAAAAGACAATGCATGTCAGAGCTTTCAAAAACATATGACACGTGGAAGAGTTAGAAATTAAAATGGTCTTGCCGCTGACAGCATGCATCAGAAAGTTGGTTCATTATGACAACAACTTGAGTTGTTCCAGTAGTGACAGTAGCAAAACATGCACTCAACCCACAGATCCTGGCCACTTTCAACCAGTCACATCTCAAGCTCTGTACCAGTTCAGCACCCCACTGATGGAATACACATGGCCATAAACAACAACTAGACATATACGTGTCTTCTTTGATTCACCTTTTTGGTGGATCCACTCTCTTCCAATATATGTCAGAAGTACTGATATCTACTAAGTGTCAAACTTTAACTTGTTGATTTCAACTATTCTTTCACATGGAGGACAGAAGTTCAGGAAGTGTGTTTGGAGGGATTTCTTCTGAAAGAAATACATATTTAATGACAAATCTGCAACTCTATCTTTCAACGTCACCCTTTCAGCCAGCCTCACCCCTCTTCCCCCTTTCATCACCTCTATGGAGCTAATGTCCCTTCCTATTACTCCCTCCATCCCTCCATCACCCTACACATAAACTAAAGGGAACAAAAACTTCCCGCACTTGCAATGTTTTACAACTAAGGCTTTAGGCTAACAAAATGCAGGAGCATACGTCCAGTCAAAAGTAGATTTGCAGTGTGCTTTTATTTATTTATATACCTTTCAACAACTGATTAGTCTCCAGTGGCCCCAGAGTTTCATGCTAGACTTAGCATTTCAATTCAGCACACATCCTGGAGCCAAATAAGTGTCTCCAGTGGGAGTTGCAGCCCACAAGAGTGCAACCACTTCTGTGAGTGGTGGAGCAGTGCTTGGGGGGGAGGCGGGCGGTCTCACTGCACACTCACTCACAGAGATGAAAAAGGATGAAAAATGACAATGAGGTGAATGACATCTTCTGGTGTAGACAGCATTGCATTTACAGCAGACAAAGTGGACACATAATACAAGTCCCTTCTATGTGAGCTACAGGCAGACCTTCTCTTATTCTTACTCGTCACAACATAGGCCCAGAAGCAGCAGCCGCAGCAGCACCACTGCTGAAGAGGTTGACGGGGGGCCATTTGTAACAGGAAAACACCTTACCAGTACATCTTAATGACAGGTGACAAATGAGCCTCAAGTTCAGCTAGGTTATTCCCTGTTCATAAATCAAGGCAAACTGCAAACTGGGGTGTATGTAAGAAGATTGGTTTACTCACTGCTCCAGAACAAACCTAAATGACATCAATGAAGCAGGCAATCTAGATCACAGATGTAGGCAGGGGGAGGTAAAAATTCTGCCTGTAAGCACTTTGTCACGCTGACAGTAGCTCACCTTTTACAACCTACAGAGTGCAGGCCCAAATAAAACACACTCTATGGCCAGTGAAAAGATCTGATCTCTGCATTGCTGCTGCTACGATTTCAGACTTCTACTCAAACTGCTTAAGTGTGAGCATGTAAATTTCTGGGGAAAAGAAAGGTATTTTCAAGTTACTAAACAGAAATCTCTTCTTAATCACCTAAGAATGTGTCCCTCCCTTTAATCACCATGTTTGTAGATATGCACATCTGGAGTGCTTGCCCCTCTAACGCACTAAGACTAAACAGACTAAAAAAGCCTCACTTGTGATTTAAGGCCTGTTCATTTGATCATCTATCCTCCCAGAGTATCATTTTTACTCCTCTGTTGTCCTCTTACTCCAGGCTGTGGTGAATGAGATGGATGCATTTTTACCGGACTTTTCATTTGCCAGTGAGCCTGGCACAGGAATAATTACCTGTCTCTATGATCAATTACCTGATTACTCACCAGAGACACACAAGATGTCTGAAGAGTGGAGCATGGGCCTGTGCTGTAGTGGAGTACAGGCCTGCTGCACTGCCTGAATACACAGACACACAAACACAGGTTTCATGTACACAGTGCATGCATACACATTTCTTATAGCTCTAGATAACATTCTCTTGAAAATACATTACATACTCACGCAAAGGACAAAATTCTCTTTGTTCTCCAGGCAACAAAGCAGCTGACAGAGTCAAGGACACACTGACTGCTGGGCCATTGAAAACTCAAAGAAACCGCTGAGAACAACCCTAAGACACATAACAGCACATAAGAGCAGGAAAGTATCCCTAAACTGCCTTGTTAGGATGAGAAATGTGCGCTTGAGGAATAAAGAAGCACTGGACATTGCTATGTGATATTCAGATATTATCCCCTGAATAAACACTTGAGCCAAATTATCATCATCTTGTGAAGTAGTCCTGTATGCCTCATGATGTACAGCTTGGCCTATAAATAACACTGACATACAGTAAACATCCACTCGGCAGCTTCCTGAACTACAGGGTGATCACACACAAACCACACAGGAGGAATCATCATGACATCCCCACCATCCACCGCCATGTCACATCTAATCCCACACATGGCACACAGAAGTAACTTGCCTAATGCTTGGCTGTGAAGCAATGTGTAAAGAGGCTTTCCCTGAAACCACCAAGGCAGAGTATTTGTTTGTGAATGGTGCATACATTTGTTTTCAGCTCAGCATGTGACGCACCACACAATCTGTTTCTTTTAATCATACAGTGCGACCAAAACCCAGTATGACCATGAAACCTGACAGGACTATACTGTGTCCTCACAGGAGATGTAGGATTACACACTTTTGCATCAGCACATGTTAAATCAGTGTCAGGTGAAGACTTTTGAAATTGATGAACTTTCAAGGCGCGAATACAAAATCAAGGAGTTGGAGGTCCAGGGTTTTAGACAACAGTTATAATGTCCATCTGCAAGAGGTCATCAGAACAGAGTGCCATATTTCCACCTTCTCAGAAATGGGTGGACAAAATTACAGTCAACAAATGCTGGTACTTATAAGAGTGGAGGAGGTCTTCTGATCTGAAAATCTCCAAAAGCATACAGAACATACTTCAATAAAACAAAAACAAAATAAAATCCCTAAAAAATCAAAAGCAAAGAAAAAGAAGATGAAGGTAAAATATGTAGTTATTGACTCAAATGAGTCAGTGAGTGTGAGAATTGTTTCACAGATACGTAGGTTCTGCACATGTGTACACCATCACACAGTACAGGGGAGGCATCACACAAAAAAAGAGTTTGTGAGATCAATTCCTTGGAGTCAGTTTTTTCACCCAGAAAATAACATTTTTCTCATCAGTTTGCTTCATTTCTGCCAGTAATGAAGAATGGCAGGCTTGAAGACAGCAGCTACCTTCCAGCTATTGTTTATGTAACAAAAATCCCAAGATCTGTGTGAGAAAAGACTGGCATTCACAGGTCAAAGGCCGACTCAGAGGTGCTAGCGGATCCAGCAGGGCCCTGCATTGTGTTGATTCACTCCATTAGGTAGGACACACAGAGCCCCTCTTGCAGAGTTGATTTAATATCACTCCTAGTTCCTAAAAAGATTTACCAAAAATGAATAAATCATTTACAATTTTCACACATGCAGTCAGTTGGTCACAGACTGAGCTCCACACATGGGCAATCAAGGCTATGAATAGCTCTGGTTAGTACGCACAGAAAGCAGAAACCCTGAAACTAACTGCTTTCATGAGATGCAGACTGAGTGGCAGGAAAACACAAACACTACTCCACAGTTCTTTCTTCTCTCCTAGCAGAGGCCACATTAACATAATATACCCTGCTTGGATTCCATCATCTCCACACAATTATGACTCCCCATTTAGACTCGTATGCTAGTCAATAAATCCAAAGAAGTGAGTCACAGCCACTCTCTCTGGCTCATAGATATGCAGATGTTATGATCCAGAGGTTCTCTGATTTCTCTCTATGGGAAAAGCCATTGACCTTTTCCAGTCCCTCTATGTCTCACCACAAATAACAACAAAGCAGTAGCCTTGCAGATAGGCACTGTGGCCCAAACATTATCATCCAGGTTATTCATAGGAGTGGATCACTGAGGAGTTCATTGTGCATGAATAGTAGCACCCTTGAAGTGATGTTATAGAATATAAAAGCATTGGAGTCAAAGGTGCTATGAAAGATCACTGAGGTGCTTTTGGTTGAGAGATGCAGGTTCATAGTCAGGAGGGTGCTTGTTTAAATGTGAGGACCAGCTAGGAAAATATGGTTTGGAAAAGTGAATTCATAATGTTCATTTTAAATTTTCTAAAACAATATGCCCAAGGTGCATTAAAAGAGGGCTCTAAACACAACTACCACAGTGGAATTGTTCATTCGCTAATAGTAAAAGAATAATGGTTCTAGGTGGGTTTGTACAGGGGATGAACAAAATAACACCCACAATGTTCCTGTAAAAGCAAATGTATATGTATAATTTCACATTTTTGCTGACATTGTCAGAAACACATTTTCATACTTTAAAAAGCACAACTCAACTTTGTAAAATACCTTACAAATGTTTTATAAACTAACAATTTTGTATGCTTAATTAATCATTTATTATTGGTTTCTATATGGCTAAGACTGAAAACTTACCAGTGCACACAACTGCAGACTTGACTAAATGAACACTAGTTGACAAGAAAGTCTCTTATTTGACCTAGACTGTTGAAGCTTCTTATTAACCAATAAAAATGCATGTTTTGTGGAATTTGTCCCCCCCACCTCTTACATTTGATGTGTAAATGTGTATTATATTAAAACAGACAACCTTGAAAAAAATGGGAACTTTTAATGATTTATTTGAAGCTCAGAATCAGAATCAGAATCAGAATCAGAATCAGAATCAGCTTTATTGGCCAGGTGTGTCGGACACACGAGGAATTTGACTCTGGTACATCAGCTCTCAATGTGCATGTACATATCCCCATGCAAGGGGCAAGTAAACCAGCATAAGGTTGTGTAATAGAACAAAATAAGCAGTATTAACAGCAACAAACAGTGCAAACAATGTAAAATAAACAGTACAGAGAGCAGTCAAAGCTGTCAATCAATCAACTGTCCATCAAATAATAGTTCAGAAATGTATGACTTTTAGTGTAGATGCCATGCAGCTCTTCAAATAGTTGGATTGTTTATGTGAAGGGTCTTCTTTGAATTTACTGATAATTCACAAGTGGGTGTCATTCATTTTTCAGTGTTGGTGGCTCATTATTTATTTATTTTCTTTACTTATTTTTCTCTCCCTCACTGCCCCCTCTTTACCTTATTCTGTATATTCTTATTTCCAGACTGAATAGAGCTGAACATGCCCACACAACACACCCTCACACATTGCATGAACAGAAAGAGAAAGGAAACTACTGAAAAAAAAATTCACAGCTGGGCCTGGGTACACAGTATGTTAGCTTCTGTAGGACTTGGATTAGAGACCCATGTTATATAAAGAAATCCAAGCTCCTTTCGAGAGCTCGAGAGCGACGTGGCTGTCAAAAGCCTGTAGAGTGGGAAGTTCCCATTACTGTTCACTACACAGTAATTACAGATCTTTTATTACTAAACCTCACTATGCTCTACCTTTCTTTAGTGGGTGTAGATTTCTTTTGATCATTCAGCACACATACACACTCATAGAACAATTTCTGTATGTCGGCTACAGTATCATCAATTCCTATATTGGCAGCACTACTTATTTTCTGAACATAAGCTGCTCACTGTAGTTTTGTGGTTGTTGAAGGTTTGCTTTTATGTCAAGCCACATTGTACTGCATCTTTACGAAATTGTTTTCTTCCTCTCTTCACATGCACTCCAAAAAGCAACCTCATTCTGAGAGTGAAGTGTGTGTCTAATAATCATCAGGGTAGGAAGCATTATTCTAATGGAAGCTGTACCTGTGAACAGTGTGAGTCACTGCAGTTGGTGGTGATGCTTCATTATAAAGAGGCCCACGAAGGGGATGTGGGGGTAAGGGTGAGAGCTCTGTGTGTGTTACACAGTACACCATATGCCTTCCTTGGAGCTTTCCGCCAGCTTTGATTCCTGACACAGAGATGCCAGCGAGAACCTGCCATCAGGAGAGAGAAAGAGTGGATGGGATGGAAAAGATGAGGAGTGGGGGTGAGGGGACTGAGTGAACGAGCTGCAGGCAGGGAGCGCGAAGGCAGGCAGGGATTAAAAAAAAGAGGAGAAAAAGAACGAACAGAGCAGCGTCTGAAGAAGTAACTACAGCAATGAAGCCATATGATGTTGTGCACATTAAGCATCCCCTGCTCATATTTAGCCATAGCTGTAGAGACATTGGTACAGACATTCCTGGTTGGCGGAGGGAAAAGCCCATTGTGGACATTTGTGGTTTAGAGTGAAATATCTTTATATCTATTTGATTAACTGCTATGAAATTTGCTACAAATATTCACAGTCCACAGTGGACAAATTATAATGATTTATGTATCCTCTGACTTTTCCTCTAGTGCCACCAATGGACCAAATGTTTCATTTATTCACAGAAATACATATATCAACATCTACTAAAAGGACTATCAGCAATTTTCATACAGACATTCATGGTTTCTTGACCAGCAAGCTGACACCAGTTTAAAGTGAAAGATGTTTGAGCTAAAGGTGCTGTTGTCCTGGACTATGTTATATACTTAGAGATGTTCCTAATATTCTGACCTTCTCATGTATGTACCTAGGGAGGACAAAAATATAAAGACATCTCTGAATATAATGTAGTCCAGTACACCACCACCTTTAACTATGATCAGTAATAAACAAGTAACTGAATTTATAAATTTCTGACAACTTCACCAAAAACTGAAACATTTTGAGCTTCATAAACACAGATGTTAAGGCGGAAGTGCTGCACTGAAGTGCATACAATTGTACAGGTGTGACTATTAAAGTGGATGGTCAGTGTATGAGAGCCAATCAAGGCCGGTGTTCATCTCCGTCATAGCATGGGGGGTGTCTGGTGGAAACGATAGAAGAAGGGGTAAGCTGTGGACTGGCTGCACAAGGCACTTTTACAGGCAGCTGCACAGGCAGATTCCCCCCTGGCACTGCTAGTTCTGCCTGATTATTTAATAGGAAGAAGTAGAAGTGGTTGACATGGTTTCATGGGCTTTGTGCAGTGCACAGTCCTCAATTATGGATGGGGAAAGTGACACTGTGACAGCTGTAGCTCCCAGGGAGCTGGAGAGAGAAAGGCAAAGTGAGAGAGGGAGAGAGACTATGCAAGGAGTAATTCACTCCTCCTTGAGCAGGAAGATAGGAGACAGTCTTCAGCATAGATGGGACATACACACACAAAAGACATGCAGAAATGCACACACATATGCACACTGCCCCCCCCCCACACACACATATATAAGCCTCTCCCTCTTCTTGTTAAATTAAATATGCCCTGAAAATGACAGGAAGGGTGGGGGTAATGAGGAAATTATTCACAATCCTTGACATGCTTTAAATCAGATTATACTCACTGCCTAGCCCAGTCTAAGACACAGACCAATCCATTTCTTGCTTAAGGCACACTGCCTCCTACACACACACACACAGTGAGTATAAAAAAGCTCATCTGCATCCATATCAGTTAGAGACAGGGGAGTGAGGAGAGATGACTTATCCACAGTGGGCTTGGACCTGCTGCCATCTTGGGGAATCATTACATCCAATCCTGGAGGGAGACACATTGCTAGGGGTGGAGACAAACTAAAAGAGTGTGGTTTCCCAACAGCAGGCCCTCTAATAAAATGCATAATAAACAGCTGAGAGGGAGGGGGGCAGAGATAGTAAAAGGGAAGCGAGGGAGACATCTCTGGGTCCAGCCCACTCCCCTTTTCACCAGCTCACATGCTATTACATACCTCCACAGAGGAAACAGAAGGCACATTGTTTAGCATTAAGGGCTCTTATGCTAGGAGAGACATCCTTATTGGTGCACCCTGCAATTATGCGATGATGAGGTCTATGCATTTCATGTCTACTTGAGTGGTTAGAGCAGGTAGCACTGAACGTGCAGGGGTAGTCGATTATTGCTCCTGAAATAAATCAAGGCAAAACTGTTGCAGCTATCATACCTTTATTTCAATTTAAATAAGAGGAAACATTTCAGAAGTGACCTTGTGAGCAGCTTTAACATGTATCACCTATGGTAATGTATGTAAACTGAGACCAATGACTGCATAAATTAATGTATATTTAGAGGTCATACTTGCATGTGTGTGTTTGATGTGGAGGGTCACAGCAAGTGGCACTGGATGGGCCATGTCTCAGAGGCAAAAATATTCATCTTATATACAAACACAGCCAGGTAAGACAAATCAGACACACACACACACACACACACACACACACACACACACACACGACTTTCTATAATGTGAGAACACACTGATATAATACTTTCCCTAGCCCCTTACCCTAACCTTTACCATGTCGAAGCTGTGAGGACCAGCTATAATGTCTTCACTTCTCAAAGACGTCCTCACATTGTTGCAAATACAAAACAAATACTTTTTCTGGCCCTCATTATGTAGCAAGTACAAAAGCAGATGAACAAAAGTGCAAGTTCACACAAACACACACGCAAACACAATCCTGATTTACCTCTTTTTTTTTTTCTTTTTTTTTTGCTGTGTAGGCTTATTTGCAAAGACAACCTCTGACTATTTATACAGCAGTACACCGCTGCTGTGTAGAGCACTTATTCACACATTTCTTCACATACAGTATGGAAGCATTATCCTGATGCTTTAATTACTGATTATAGCGATACATTCCAAGTCCATTCTAGTTAGTGTGGGTCATCTTGCAATATAAATACACTAAGCAGTCCTTATATGTTACAGAGGTAAGCTACACTAACAAGAAAGTTTACATTCTGCTAGCCAGTGTTTTTCAATGCCAGAAGCATCAGTCTGTTTGTCCCTGAGGACAGAGGAAGAGAGCCAGCGTAAACCTTTTTCTCAAAGATATCTACCACCACAGCTGAGGCCAAGAGCAGTAACAATTATTACTGAAAAAATGGCAGAGAGGAACTAAAATATATAATGGAAAAGAAAGAAACACTGAAAGATGGTGGGAATGAGTCCTGAGCGCGTACAGTTAAGAAGGACTTCCCCTAAGACGAATGCCTGGCAATGAATGTCCTAAAATAACTGCGGACACTCAGTGAAGACCACAGGGACAAGTGAGTGTTTTCACACATTGGAGAGATTCAATGTCTGTGTCCTCATGGGATGTTCACTCTTTGGAATTTATTTGGGAGAATGTAGGGATTTAACAACACAGCACACTTAACTAAATTCAATCTTTGTTGTTTGGTTACTTTTTCAGAAAAAGATTCAAATTAGGTTAAAATGATTGTCTCTAGGCAAACTAGCATTTCTCTTAATTAGGATAGTGTTCTATTAAAAGAAAGTAACCAGTAAAGGTTCAGTGATCTGAAAAATAATCAAATATACACAGAATTACAAAAGAAAGTTAGTTTATATCTATCTTCTATTTCACTAAAATAATAATTCAAACTTTAATAATTTGAGACCTGTCATTGATATATAATAGATAATGTGCTGAATTCACAATTCAAGCACATTACATTCTAGCTGTCATTATCAAAACTGCAAATTCAGGAATGTTGTTTCCTATACATCGCGGTGACCCACTGGTGGGTTAGACAATACAAACTCTGTTCAGTCAAATACATTTCAAAGACAGAATTTTAGTGGGAGCACCAACATTTCCAAAGGTATGCCAGAGACCAAATATGTCAAGCAGAGGTTTGCTGGAATTGGCACACAAAATATCAAAGAATACTTCTGTCTAAAGGAATGTAGCAGCCATTACAAAAAAACAACAATAAAAAAAAACCTCATAAAACTTCAATGAAGATTTGAGATAAGCTGATACATCTATAGGTGTGGTAGGGGACATTAGCATCAAATAATACAGTTTTTACTAAATGTAATATAACAAGTTTAAGGGAGAAAGTTTGAAAAATGTATAAATGTTACATGTGTAAATGTTAAAACTCATCCATAACAGTCCAGAATAATCAACTAGCACTTATAATTTTAGTTCTAACTTTCATTGAACTCATTTCCAAATCATTAGCTAAGCTATGACTACACATGAACCACACTTTATTTGTGTTAAGATGACCTCACCAACAGCAAAAGTATTTTCTTCCTGCATTGGCAGTGAAAACATGGCATGTTTGTGTAATTTCAGCACTAGGAAATTTTAATAAAGCTTTGTAACATACTTTGATTTTAGTCAGTACTGCTCTGCTGTTTTTTCTATCTCTGAATTGACAACTTGACTTGAATGCACAAGGGCAGACTTCATTAGCTCCCTCCTTATATGTATATATTTTTTCTCTCTGTTTTATTAGCAGCAACAAATGATTTGGAAAGGGGCGGCTTGGTGACAGTGCCATTGTTTCCCGGGCTGACCTAGTGGAGTTTGCATGTTCTCCCTGTGCCTGCGTGGGTTCTCTCTAGGTACTCCAGCTTCCTCCCATAGTCCAAAGACATGCAGCTTAGGCTGACTGGTGACTCTAAACTGCCTGTAGGAGTGTGTTGTTATCTGTCTCAATGTGTACCCCACCTTTTGCCCAGTGTCAGCTGGGATTGGTCCCTGACAGTTTGACTGGAGGCATTTGACCAGAGTTGTAATTCTAGCTTATTCAGATGTATCTGTTTAACTTGATTACAAACCAAACAAACACATTGTAAAATATAATCATGCCAAGACTGCTTAGTGGTGTTATGTTTTTTCTAAGGTCATGCTTTCACCAGGCAGCAGCTGAGGGAAAAAGCAAAGTATTTCACTGGCTATATGCTTTCCTTATGTGTTGTTGTATTACTAGGTCTGTACAGGCCATAAAGTTGTTGCTTCTCCACTAAAAGCTCTTCAACTCTACCTGTTTTAATCTACAGCACAGAAAACACAGCAGTGGCTAGTGTAATTAGCGACTGGCAATCAACATAAGATTATCTGTTTAATGACTGAGAAAAATAAATGGTATCCACCCTACTGGTAGAGGAACTTCAGAGTGAGCAAACTCCCATCATCATTAAGAAGCCTGCTTTACACCTCAAATTAGCATGAAACAGCTCAAAGATAATTAAGTTAAGGTGGGGGTCAGGCCCACTGGAGATAGGAGAATTGTGAACAAATAACAATGCTGGCTTATTAATGAGGCATACACAATCATTCAGTTTAATCTATTTTCTACTTTGCTTTTAGCTAATACACACATTCAAATCCAATTAAGAACTCAACTGAAGCTAAAGAGGTACGGTGTAGTGGTAACAGTCACAAACGTGAAGGATGGTGTGTGTACTCCTACCAGGACCATGACACAGACAGGACAAGCAACAGTAAGAGAGAGTGTGATAGTGAGTGATAGAGTGCCTGCGTATATACAGGGCGCATAACAGAGAACAGAGCCTCATTTGCATTCACTACAGGCCGACAGTAGGGGTACATACCGAACCATGTATACCACCACCATGCCCCAAGGGAACTGCTGCTGTTCTCACCCAGAAAGAGGAGACGCTCAGCCTCCACTGCTGATGAGCAAGCGTGATTCTGTTAAACAGAAACATAGAGGTGGAGAGACAAATGAGAGACAGAGTGAGAACATCTAGGGGTGAATTTTGTTTTTGTTATTCTGAGAATGATAACTCCTTAAGCAGCACACAATTTGGATGTCTGTATACAGGTTTCATAACTGTGTTATTGCTGGTGTCTATAACTTCCCTCAGACAGAGCATATACAGAGAGCAATCTCAATAACAGATACAATATCTGTGTGTAAAGTTTCATAGGCAGTGAGATTCTCTGTGTGCATATACTGTATCTCCAATGGAACACACTGCCAACACATACACACAGTATGTACTTGTTAAAATGTACTTTCTATTATCAGAAATATATTTTCAGTTCTTTTCTCAGCATAAGAACTCTAGAACAATCACTTTCTTACACAATAACACTTTTAAAGATTATAAACACTTGTTAATTTGTTTGGTCATGGGGCAGAGGAGGAAGGAGGGTAAAAGCAAATATGGAGATGGACAAGGTGATGACACATGTCCCTGTGCAGTGCTGGAAAAAGTACTTTTACTTAGAACCAATACCACAGTGTAAAATAGTCCATTAGAAGTATAGCTCCTGCATTCAATTCAAATATAACAATTATCAGTTAAAAATATAAATGTGGTGGAGAAAATAATAGGAACACTTGCCAGTATAACGCAAAACAACAGCACAAACGTCATCACTCAAAATGATCTTACAGTTGAGTCAACACATTTCTAAAACAGAACATTTATTTTGACGGCATTCGTTTCAGCTAGATGTACCTAATAAACTGGCAAGTGAATATTAATCAAAAAAGTAATTACGAATTATAGCTGTCAAATAAATATAATACAGTTAAATGTACAATATTTCCCACTGAAAGTGTCATAAAATGGAAATTTCAAGCCAAGTGTAAGTAGCTCAACAGTATTTAAGTACAGTATTTGAATTCTCTAAATGTTCCACCACTGCCCTGTGGTGTACAGTATGTGAATCCATGAGGTTTGTGAAACCAAGCAGAACTATTGCTCTAATTTCCTAATTTCTTTCTTTATTTTTTCTTGGCATAAAGTATTCTACATCTTCAGCAACTGAGGTCAAATTGTGTGATTCTTTAAGGTAAAGTTATGTGAAATATTCTCCAAACACACATTTTATCCTGATGTACTTTCAAAAACTTTAGATCCCAGTCAATCAGAGGTCAGTTCACAGTCTCAAGAACCGGGATTCGTGGTATTAAAGTTAAAGAACACTGGCTACTTTCCTAAGATAGGAAGGCTTTAAGTTAAGTCCTGGCCCTGATTCACTGCCAAGCACAGTTGTGGATCCTCCTGTTCCTGCAGGCTCCTGCTGGGGTGCACTGTATTCATCCACTGCACTAATTAAACATAGCCCATATGTATATACACTCGGGCACACTTCCAAACATGCAATAATGCAGGTAAGAGGCATCATAAGTCATTATGAGCCAAATTAAAGTAATCAATTGAAACTAGAGACGAGCTGAGGGGAATTAATTCAGGGGGGCCTGATGTCCTTTATAAAGACCACACAGACCATGTCAGCTATATAACTAGACAAAACCATGCTGACTGACCAGGGTCAGCCACATAATCAACCTGTTAATCACCTTCACAGTTAGCTAATGAGATGCAGTTATACAGATGCAAATGCATTTCCATGCTGTATATGAAACTGTTCAAACCCATTTACAATGTAGAATTACATGTTACTCTGTGTGCCAGCAAAAAGTCTCTTGGCTGACACAAGCGGCTACACTGCTGCACACATCTGCAAGGCATTTCCTTGTCCTGTGCCTTCCCAAGGTTCTTCCGCTCAATTCTTGCTTTGCTTTCTCCAACACAAATACACACACCAGAGGGGATCAAAGTGTTGACGCCATGGTAAACCCAAGTGTGGCAGGTAATTCTTTCTGTTTGTCTCCAAGCTTCAATCTACAGACAATGAACACATTTGCTAAAATCAGCCTCTGCATCTCTATACCAAGTGTCTTAAGGGAGAGTGAGAGTGTATCCACTTTTAACATTCCTGTGTTTTTACAAACACATTATGCTCCTATCGCCAGGGGCCCTCTCCTCTCCCCTCCCCATAAGACAGGCCAACTGTTGCTCTATCCTCGGGTCAGATTAGGGGAAGTGTGTCAGGATTGATTAGGTCTGGCATGTTGGCCCAGGCTTTTGGGATTTAGCTAGCAGCAGATAGAGGAGGAGAGGGCAATGGAAGAGGAGGACCTCTGCCATCAACAAAAAATCATGTTGTCTCTTAAAAAAAGCTACAATGTTTTAGCCTGTGTTTGGATTGATTCTGATGCCTTCTTCATACTACAGTACTTTCTTACCTCTGTCAGCCATAGGTAGTTGTTCAATGCTTAGCAATAGGGAAGCAAGGATTCAGGTAATAAAAATACACTGGTAAAACATGACCTTAAATTAGAGATAATTACAATTAAATACCAGCAAAGAACAAAAATCAATTTCATTTACTTGCCATCATGTACAGTGGGGCAAATAAGTATTTGATACACTGCTGATTTTTCAAGTTTTCCCACTTACAGAGAATGGACAGTTCTGTAATTTTCATCGTAGGTACACCTCAACTGTGAGAGACAGAATCTACAAAAAAATTCCAGTAAATCACATTGTTAGATTTTTAAATAATTTATTTCCATTTTATTGCATGAAATAAGTGTTTGATAAAATAGAAAAATAGAACTTAATATTTGGTAC
>NW_018128004.1:851769-854801 GCF_001952655.1 Monopterus albus | reverse complement strand
GTGTTGCCCAGCGACAGCCCCAAAACCTGAAAGATCTGGAGAAGACCTGTATGGAGGAGTGGGCCAAAATCCCTGCTGCAGTGTGTGCAAACCTGGTCAAGAACTACAGGAAACGTCTGACCTCTGTAATTGTAAACAAAGGTTTCGGTACCAAATATTAAGTTCTTTTTTTCTATTGTATCAAATACTTATTTCATGCAACAAAATGGAAATAAATTATTTAAAAATCTAACAATGTGATTTTCAAGAATTTTTTTGTAGATTCTGTCTCTCACAGTTGAGGTGTACCTACGATGAAAATTACAGATCTGTCCATTCTCTGTAAGTGGGAAAACTTGGAAAATCGGCGGTGTATCAAATACTTATTTCCCCGACTGTATAGGGAAAGTTATTCAACTATTTTAGAAGTAGAGCTGCATTGTTCATAGGTGAATCCTCCATTGTCTCTGGTCACCATGACATAGTTTGAGTAAATGTACAGGTCCCAAACATTAAGCTGACCAGTGCTATGTGAACATTTATATGGACACTGTGTTACATCCAGTCTGAGCAGCAATAACAAAATAATTACACCACAAGAGCAGCAAGATGTGAGCAGCGATGTGTATCCACGGTGAGTGACTAATGCAGTGGCCTAGATCCAGGCTGCACACATCGATCAGTTTGACAATGGAGAGGTTGTGTTGTGGCCATTAAGGTTGTTTTTTTAAGGGGACTGGGAAGAAGCCCATCTATTACAGTAAGATGAAAGGGAAAAGGATGACAACTGTGTAGCAGGCCAGTGGCATTTTAATAAACTGTTGTGAGTGGCCAACAGGAATAGAAGGTGGAGAGGAGGACAGCAGAGGTTGTTCATAGTTTGAATAAGCCGTAGCACACAGACGTCACAGTGAAATGGTTTGTTTCACCTTGGTGGCCAACAGTGTTCTGTGAAGATGTGAAAACAGCACTACATTCATTTTCTCTTTTCCTCCTTCTGGAGTTAATATTATGGATTTATGCACTTCAGCTGTTCAGTAAATCAGTAATTTGTAATGATTAGTGATGTCTGATTAATAATATTATGAGAAGAAACACCTGTGTTTCTGTATCCACATGAACAATATGTCACAGTGCTGGCCTCACTACTGCTGGGTTTCCCATTAGCGGCATTAAAATTATATTTATCATTTACATTCATCATTTAGTAGCAGTAGTTGTGTAGTATTACTCTGTGTACCATGGAAAGAATTCATGTGTGCTCAAGCTAGATCTCCTTTCATCACTTATCATACAGCACCACCAGGGCGCACACACTGCGGGGGGGGGGACCTGTGAGGGGCGACCTCACAAGCCCAACCCGCCAGCAGGGCCTGACCGGGCCAAGACCCACACACTGGGGGGCCGTGAGGCGCCCTTCACAGCCTCTCCTCAACGGGGCCTGACTGGACCGGGGCCCCGGAATTACATGAGGTAGATCCTGAGTCAGCTGTTTAGGAGTCTCATGGCAGTTGGAAAGAAAGAGTTTATTTAAAAATAAAATGTTGATACAGTTTAATATACTATAACATCTACTTCAAAATATGAAAACCCATTCTTTACCAAAAACAATTATGCTTAACATTTTGCATGAATCTACAGTATTGATCAGATCAGTGTGTTTTTATTTTATGCTTATCATGTTGGTGGATCATTCAAATGGTTGGTCAGCTTCTCAACTTAGATTTTCACTCTCTGATGTGATGTATTATGGGCACTGTTTAAAAATATGGTCATGGCCTTCATGTACATTGAAAGCATCTTCCTTTTCCTCTGCTGTCTGCAAAACTATCCCATTCTAAAGAAATTACAATGCAAGCGCTGGGGGACAAACGACACAGTCTCTGTTCTGCGTAAAACTGTTCTGCGCCTTCTAAAATTCTGAATAATCACACACACACACACACACACACACACACACACACACACAGCTAAAGAGAGATGTGTGAGGTTGATCATGAAAAATAATTATCACCTCGTGATCGCAGAAGAACCTATCAGACTAATGCTGTGGGCAGCAACACAAAAACATCTCTTAGGCAATGACATGAGTCACTGAGTAAGAAATCCAAATGGGCAATGTGAAATACTATACAAAGAATCTGAACAGGACAGTGAAAATTTTCCTGCCTCTGTTTTTGTCCGCAATGTGAACAAATGGCTCAGGAATTCAGAACCAATCATTTGAAAATGCTGCCCTACAGAGAAACTAGTCTCCCTCTAAAATGTGTAGATATCTCCCACCAGAGCTCGGCAAATATGAACAGCACCTACCTGTGGGCTGTACAAGCCCCATCATTCCACTAAAGGGAATAAACACCTTTTTGTGGTTGTTAGAAAGTTAGAAAGATCACCTACAGTAAGTGTCTTCAAGGTCTGTTTTAAGTACAAATTTCCCTCATTGTTTTCCCACAAAGCAACAGGTATGGTGGGGAGATGGCAACAAAAACTGGAAAATCTGCACCAACATTTGAAGATACCCACATGACTTTTCTATCAAGACTGTGAAATTTTTCTAACTTTCTAATTTCTAATTTTTCTACAGAAATTTTTACATTTTTTGTTTCTCCACTTCTCCATTCAGATTAAAGGAATCACATGTCAAACTAAATGGAATATTATTTAGAAATTCAGATTAAGTGGGAACCGATGACTACATAAAATTGTTAACATCAAGATCAAAAGTTTGTCAGGTTTGCCCGGCTTCGCCTGCCTTCTCACTTCCCTCACTCTGTTTTTGCTCCCTTACCTTGATGACGTTATCCGACACACCTGCTTCATATCCCCTGATTACCACCAGCTGCACCTGATTAGTTCTCCCTATTTATTCCCTGCTCTACGTTCACTCCCCTGCCAGTTCTTTCTAGTATCATCAGGCTCGTTTGTTTCTCGTTGTTTCTTAGCTTTATACTGTACTCACGTTTTTGTCGCCCTAGCCCCGTTCCAGTCTTGTGCCCCATCGTCTCACCCTCCTCGCCTCTGTCGCTTCTCCGGACCACGGACCTCCTCAACCC
>NW_018128004.1:850692-851498 GCF_001952655.1 Monopterus albus | reverse complement strand
CACCATCACGGAATTCCTGGACGACATAACTCCCAAGAAAACTGCCAAAAATGTGCTTTGTCAGACTCCAGGTTTTCAGTTTTTCTTTTCATGTCTTTGCAAACTGCATGTCTGCGGACTTTTGGATTGTTGGACATGATCGTGGAAATATTACTGCACCTTATTGAAAGTTTTAAGTTCAGGTGGTTTTATCCTTCATGTTTGGGTGTTATGTCTTGCTGTGGATGGTGCCTCACTGACCCTCCTTGTTTTTGAACTGCAGATGGTGCTGAAGTCCTGAGTTGCACGGTGAAGGCTCTGAAGGAGGGCCACGTTGTTGCTCTGCCTACTGACACCATCTATGGCCTGGCCTGTCTGGCCCAGGACTCCGAAGCCATCAGAAAAATTTATGACATCAAAGGAAGAAACGGGCAGAAACCACTGGCGATTTGTGTAGGAGAAAGTCAGGACATCTATAAGTGAGTATGTGCACGTGTCTCTGCTCTTTTACCACTAGGACGTGGATCTGGGAACCTGCTGCTGTTGGGTAGATTGTGAACAGTGATCATTTCTGATAGAGCTACAGTTTGAATGCAGATCGATTTGCATATCAGCGGTAACTGCTGTGATTTGGTGTCGGCCTCTCAGTGTGTGTGCTGGTTTTCCTCTAGACCTACTATTTTAGACATATTAGTCATACACAGTGAAGTGATACATAGAAGAGGCAGCAATACCATCCCCACACCAGCAAGACACATTTTATATTTTGAGTGAGAAGCCCACCTGCTGTCTCTCTCTCTCTCTCACACACACACACACACACACAC
>NW_018128004.1:848221-848660 GCF_001952655.1 Monopterus albus | reverse complement strand
AGGACCCCATCCGGGAGGCGCAGCAACAGGAACCCGATCCAGGGAATGGGCCACCAGATAGAGTATACGTCCCCCTGGCTGACCTTCGACTGGGCCCATGCCTCACGGCTAGCATGCCATCCGGGGGGACATCGTACCATCTCCCTCCTGAAATGTTACTTCTGGTGGCCCACCCTAGAAAAAGATGCCAGGGAGTAAGTAGCCACCTGTGCCCCCTGTGCGCAATCCAAACCACTCCACCAGTCCCCTGCGGGTCTTCTTTGGCTGCTGACTACGCCTAGTCAGCCCTGGTCTTATATAGCCCTCGACTTTGTCACCGGCCTGCCTCCCTTCCAGGGCAAAACGGTCCCTCTCCGTTTCAGGGCAAAACGGTCTTTCTCCAAAACCACCCATTTCCTTGCCCTTCCACAACTCCCCTCTGCTCTAGCAACCACCCAGC
>NW_018128004.1:824420-837963 GCF_001952655.1 Monopterus albus | reverse complement strand
TTTGAATCTTTAAATCACAGTATGTTTGTGTTATACAGTACAGTGGAATATAATAGTAGAGTTCTCAGTGTACTCACCTACAGAAAGGCAGAATTTGGTGTATTTGTCTTGCAGCCTTGTTCTATCAGAGCCACACCAGTAAATCCCAGATTCAGCTGTGCTCAGATTTTTGATGTGCACAAAAAAGTGTTGGTTTCCTTTGTCCTCACCTACAGAAAACTTGCCATTAACCCATTCTCTGCCCAGTTCTGTTGTATGTATTAGCTCTTCACATTTGAAAGGATTCTCCTCCTTGCACAGGAACCTATCAGTGCTCTCAGAGCTCTTGGGATATGAACACAATTTGTGCAGATTCACCAGTAACATGAGATGTTGCCACTGGTGTAATCTCATCCCAATCTGAAAAACAGAAACTCTACGTCAATGCAACATCTATTCCACAGCTAAATTAATTTTTTTGTGTAGACACGTGCTTTTTGTGCACATATGCTTGTTATGTAAAGTAGGTTTGCTTGCCATGACAGGTAACTACAGGTTTGTACTTACTCAAAATGTTGAGGTGAATCTCAATTAAACGTTCACTGGAATTACTGGCAGCTCTTTTCATGGCACACTGGTGTCTACCATATATTAATTATGTAAAATTAGAATTCCTGAAAAATTGATTTATAATCTGTCTTCATTACATTCAATATGGCTAAATAAGCTAAAGTCTTACTCAGAATTGAACATTCCAAACATGTAGATATGGAAAAATGTGAAAGCAAAAGCAAGTGTTTAATGATATCTGTTACATAAAGTCAGTAACTGCTCCTAAAGGACACCTTGCCTGGAGAGTTTGTGTGTGTGACTCACTCGTTTGCGACTCACTCGTTTGCAGCGGGCCTGCAGGTCCACAATCTGAGTGAGCAGGGAGCTGATAGAGTCCTCCTGCTGTCGGAGAAAGTCCTCTACTCTCCGTCCTAGCTCCTCTGAGAGGTCGACCACATACTTATTGACAGACACAGGTCTGATAAATGCACCCATGCCTGAGTTAGTTACATTATTTCCACATATTAAAACGTGACTGCAACAATTACAGAGCTCTTCCACACACACACCATCATCAGCTCCTGATTTAGCTCCACCTAGCTGGTCGTCTCTGTTGTGAGCTCATTGGCCTGTAATGCTGATGTGAAAACTTTTAATGCAGGGGATAAATGACAAATTTAAATGGTCTGCATAACTGTATTATATTGTAGTAAACATTTCAAAGTGATACATTCCTTTTGCACATTTGTTATATTCCATCAGTAGCATACAGTACCAGTTTCAACCCTAAGACTAACACACACATCAAAGCTGTGTAAGTGCTACTCGACAGATACTCACTGAATTCCTCCTTAGCAGAATCACATTGACTTATTTCTAGATGGTTCCAAACACACACACACACACACACACACACACACAGACCCTATTCAGAAAAAAGCCGTATAGATAATGGATGGATGATAGTTGGAGATGTTTTTAGTTTGCATTACTACATTTTTAGTATTTTCAAATAAATGTTACTTATGAATAAAAATGTGCGTTTTGGATCCAAATGTAACATAGCCAATATTTCAGAACACTATCAAAAACTACATTTTATACATAAAAATATATATTTTTCTAAAATGTCCTATTTTTTTCTTGTATGTATGTGCACCTGTTTAATTTTGTGGGAGAACTTTGTAATGTTGTGTACCTCTAGTCTCAGCCTGCAGTTCTCCTCCTCTCAACCCTTCAGTTTCTGCTGCAAGAAGTCGTAGTGGACCAAGTCGCTGAGAGAACTGCACGATTTGTTCTTTTTTACCCTGCCACGAGACAAAAAATGTGTTTGCATTAGAAAAAAAATACCTTTATCAAATCTGCATAACTTCAAACCACAAATGATGAATTCTCAACTCCAACATTTACAAAGATGAAAAAATGATTTTATACTTTGGCATATAAAGTCACATGACTGTCATTTTGATAGTGAAGACACTGTTGTGGAAAAACAGTCACAATAAATTCTACTGCATAATGGGGTTTGATGTTCAGTCCAGTGGCAGAAAATAACTGGCTACTGATTATATCTATTATATCTGTCTACTAGTACTTCACTTCTTAGGCATGCAGAATGAATTTAAGCAGAACTGACAGACAGAGTATCAGCTTTAGACAATTTAATAATTAATGAAAGCTGTATAGGTGGAGCTGTGTCGTAGGATTAGTCCCACAGACTTGGCAGCAGTTTAATTATAAGCGCTTGTTTTTCAACTAACTCCAGCTCTTGCAGAAATCTACTGTATCAGTCAGAAACCCAATGCCACGCTATGTTTTAAAACAAACTAAATACTTTATGTTTTCATGAAGCTTAATATTTCCAATGGTCATTCCTCAGCCTCTGTGTGTGCTGTACTCACGGGGGGTGCATCTCAGCATTCCTGACCTCCTTGGCGCTGGCGTAGAACTGAAGGAGGTCATAAGAATAGCGACCAACACTGAGCTGGTGAATGATTCTGTCCTCCTCCTGATGTTCAGCCTTTATGATGCTTTGTAAGTGGAAGACCTAAGGTAATATAAAGTATGATGCCAAACAGTGACACTGCCTTTTATTCCTGTGTGGAATTCCATAAAAACCCTATCTTCTGTGGGCTAAGGCCTAACATATAGTACACTACTTTTACTTTTTGACTGTTTAGAGAAGCCACAAAAACAAACTGGTAGGAAAGAGCTGGCAATGGATAACAGTAGAATGACAGGATGTGAGTGGAGAAAATATCTGACAAAACAAGTTCACTTTCACTAGAAATGGGTCAACAACAATGAATCAGATAAAAATCTCACCACTGGCTAGTATATGACAATGCATCTGTTGGATGATTTTACAAATATGGAAATTAATGGTCAATAAGCATTATTTAGACCCTCCCACCAAACACACGCACACACACACACGCACACACACAACAACGTCTATCTAACCCTGGCATCACACCTGGTTTATAGATCAGGGCACACAAACTCCCAGACATTCACACCAGACAAACTGTAGACTCTTCAGAGACACACAGTCATAAATCAAACCTGCAGAGGTGAAAAATGTGCCTCCCACACATTCACTATCATCACAGGAATTATTCCCCATTGATATAACATGAACATGCCTCTAGAGCACAGAGGATTTTAAATGCACACCCAGTACGTACACACATATATACAGAACACAGTGATATTTGTATTTGTTTTATGTATGCATTTACAATGTCTAAATTAATGAAAAAACATATGCTAATCTTTAATAACCCAAGGAGTCATTCATGAACTGTTCACATTAAAATGGTTTACTGACTGTCTGCAGTTTAAACTGATAGATTGTGGTGCATTAGGTTGTTTAAACAAACACTTAAGAGAGAACTTCTTGGCTGGATTCTCCAAGTATTGACAACTAAGCTACTCTGCATTAGTAAGCTAGCATTTGCTTACAGTAAAGAGCTAGTTTATGGAGGTAATGATGCCCACAAGGTAGAAAGCTAAAAGTGCCTGTACATAATGTCACTACTACTGATGAATCAGTACTTAGTAACACCTCCTCTGGCAGATATCACAGCTTGCAAACGCTTTTCATAGCCAGCTAAAAGTCTTTCAATTCTTGTACTTGGGATCTTCTCCCATTCTTCCTTGCAAAAGGCTTCTAGTTCTGTAATATTCTTTGGTCGTCTTGCATGCACAGCTCTTTTAAGATCTACCCACAAATTTTCAATGATGTTTAAATCAGGGGACTGTGATGGCCATTCCAAAACCTTCAGCCTGCGTCTCTTGAGGTATTCCATAGTGGATTTCGAGGTATGTTTAGGATCATTGTCCTGTTGTAGAAGCCATCCTCTTTTCAGCTTCAGCTTTTTTACAGATGGTGTGATGTTTGCTTCCAGAATTTGCTGGTATTTAGTGGAATCCATTCTTCCCTCCACCCGTGCAATGTTTCCTGTGCCACTGGCTGCAACACAACCCCAGAGCATGATAGATCCACCCCCATGCTTAATAGTTGGCCAGGTGTTCTTTTCATGAAATGCTGCTCCTTTTTTTCTCCAAACATGCCTTTGCTGATTGTGTCCAAAGAGTTCTATTTTAACTTCATCAGTCCACAGCACTTGTTTCCAAAACGCATCGGGCTTCTGTAGATGTCCTGTTGCATACTTCAGATGTTGGATTTTATGATGGGGACGCAGATAAGGTTTTCTTCTGCTGACTCTTCCATGAAGGCCTTGTCTGTGCAAGCATCGCTGCACAGTGGAACGGTGCACCACCACTCCTGAGTCTGCTAAATCTTCCTGCAGGTTTTTTGCAGTCAAATGGGGGTTTTGATTTGTCTTTCTGACCAGCATACGAGCAGTTCTGTCCGAGAGTTTTCTTGGTCTTCCAGATCTCATCTTGACCTCCACAGTTCCCCTGATCTGCCATCTCTTATTTACATTTCTTACTGTGGAAACTGCAAGCTGACAACGCTTTGCTATCTTCTTGTAGCCTTCTCCTGCATTGTGGGCATCAATAACTTTCATTTTCAGGGTCTTACACAGCTGCTTAGAGGAACCCATGGTTGCTGGGTGTCCGCAAGTGTGTGCACAAGGTTTGAAGAGTCAAGGTATTTGTACAGCTTTGAAATTGGCATTTACCAATGACAGCTGTTGCTGTGCATCAGATCTACCGAGCTGATTAAGGTCTGAAACCTTGTGAGAGACTTTGAGACTCTGGAACTCTTAGGGTGCCCAAACTTTTGCACCATGCCATAATAATGTTTTTATTTTTTATTTTTGTTCAATTTATGGCATAAGAAGTAACTATGCATCACTGTTTGCAGAAAATATTGTGCATTTTTTTCCATTTCCAAGAGAAACTGTGTTAACATCTGTTCAAATAAAAAATCACCAAAATCTGTTATTTATCAAGGGGTGCCTAAACTTTTGCATAAGACTGTACAATTTTGTGTTATGTAAATAATGTGTCTTTTAAGCGAAGAGCTACCGGAAAAAATTTTGTTGTGCTATGCATAATGACAATACAGATTCTTGACTTCACAGCAGAACCTTTTGAATGAATAAATAACTTTCTGAAACAAAGACTCTCACAGTAGACCTGTCCTTTCAGTAATCTTCTGAAATTCAACACTTTGTGTTGTCAGAGCAAAAATGACACTTATCATTGCCCAAAACCAAAATCTTTTCAGTATCTGTTGCACTCCGTAAACCTTACTTGGCTGTAATAAAGTAGTTACTTCTCAAACATTACAATATTGATCTAACCTATTTTCTCAACAAATCCTTTTCCAGTTGAGCAATATTATTTTCCAGTGATACTTCTCACTGCCTAAACCCTTAAGTTTAACTGGGGAATATTTCTGTAGTTTTTATTTGTCTTTTACAAAATAAATATTTATTAAATAAAATCTGATATGGTGGTGTGTCTTTCTGTAACTCTACACATCCTACAGTATATACTCCTATCACTACCCCAGACATTCTTAAAACCTTGTGCAGAGGCACTGTCGAGTGTGCTTACTAGTGCATCACTACTTGGTACTAATATCAGTGACACTAAAGCCTGGCAGAGGACAGCCAAGGGGGCAGAGAAGATCATCAAAGTCTCATTACTTGCTAATCAGGAGCTCTACCATAATTGTTGCCTTCACAGGGTACTAAACATTGTCAGGGGCACCTTGCTCCTTCTCCATAAACTCTTTGTCTTGTTTTGCCCTTGTTGCCATTTTTCCTTTGCTACTTTTCACACATGCACTGTAATTAAGAGGCCAGCTAGTTATGTAGAGTTGGAAGACCTCTTCATTCTTAATCTCAATAAAATAGCCCTCAGTTGAGACACTGTTAGAGCTATCTGAATATGTTAATGTTATACCCACACAAGTAGAGGTCCTAATAGAGAGCAGCCACATGAATGTGCTGAAGAACGCTCATGCATGTCAGATTTGCCAATGCTTAATAAAAATGTTTGATTGCACATGTGCCTCAGTTGGTTGGCTTCCCTCATTTATACAGTGCCTTGCGAAAGTATTTGGCCCCCTTGAACTTTGCGACCTTTTGCCACATTTCAGGCTTCAAACATAAAGATATAAAACTGTAATTTTTTTGTGAAGAATCAACAACAAGTGGGACACAATCATGAAGTGGAATGAAATTTATTGGATATTTCAAACTTTTTTAACAAATAAAAAACTGAAAAATTGGGCGTGCAAAATTATTCAGCCCCCTTAAGTTAATACTTTGTAGCGCCACCTTTTGCTGCGATTACAGCTGTAAGTCGCTTGGGGTATGTCTATCAGTTTTGCACATCGAGAGACTGAAATTTTTGCCCATTCCTCCTTGCAAAACAGCTCGAGCTCAGTGAGGTTGGATGGAGAGCGTTTGTGAACAGCAGTTTTCAGTTCTTTCCACAGATTCTTGATTGGATTCAGGTCTGGACTTTGACTTGGCCATTCTAACACCTGGATATGTTTATTTGTGAACCATTCCATTGTAGATTTTGCTTTATGTTTTGGATCATTGTCTTGTTGGAAGACAAATCTCCGTCCCAGTCTCAGGTCTTTTGCAGACTCCATCAGGTTTCCTTCCAGAATGGTCCTGTATTTGGCTCCATCCATCTTCCCATCAATTTTAACCATCTTCCCTGTCCCTGCTGAAGAAAAGCAGGCCCAAACCATGATGCTGCCACCACCATGTTTGACAGTGGGGATGGTGTGTTCAGGGTGATGAGCTGTGTTGCTTTTATGCCAAACATAACGTTTTGCATTGTTGCCAAAAAGTTCGATTTTGGTTTCATCTGACCAGAGCACCTTCTTCCACATGTTTGGTGTGTCTCCCAGGTGGCTTGTGGCAAACTTTAAACGACACTTTTTATGGATATCTTTAAGAAATGGCTTTCTTCTTGCCACTCTTCCATAAAGGCCAGATTTGTGCAGTATACGACTGATTGTTGTCCTATGGACAGAGTCTCCCACCTCAGCTGTAGATCTCTGCAGTTCATCCAGAGTGATCATGGGCCTCTTGGCTGCCTCTCTGATCAGTCTTCTCCTTGTATGAGCTGCAAGTTTAGAGGGACGGCCAGGTCTTGGTATATTTGCAGTGGTCTGATACTCCTTCCATTTCAATATTATCGCTTGCCCGGTGCTCCTTGGGATGTTTAAAGCTTGGGAAATTTTTTTGTATCCAAATCCGGCTTTAAACTTCTCCACAACAGTATTTTGGACCTGCCTGGTGTGTTCCTTGTTTTTCATGATGCTCTCTGTGCTTTAAACGGACCTCTGAGACTATCACAGTGACCTGCACTGCATTTATACGGAGACTTGATTACACACAGGTGGATTCTATTTATCATCATTAGTCATTTAGGTCAACATTGGATCATTCAGAGATCCTCACTGAACTTCTGGAGAGAGTTTGCTGCACTGAAAGTAAAGGGGCTGAATAATTTTGCACGCTCAATTTTTCAGTTTTTTATTTGTTAAAAAAGTTTGAAATATCCAATAAATTTTGTTCCACTTCATGATTGTGTCCCACTTGTTGTTGATTCTTCACAAAAAATTACAGTTTTATATCTTTATGTTTGAAGCCTGAAATGTGGCAAAAGGTCGCAAAGTTCAAGGGGGCCGAATACTTTCGCAAGGCACTGTATCTCTCGGTCAACTCTCTCCATCTGCTAAAAGTAACATAATAATCTAAATCTAGTTTTATTCGCTTCTTTTCTCCCTTCTCTCTAAAATTCTCTTTTCTTGTACTTCTTTTTTCATGTAGCAGCCATAATGACTGTCAATAGAACTGACACAAGTTCACGTATTGCTTGACAGCCATGAGCGCCCACCCCTGACGAGTGGCCTTCTCCAGTGTTTCCTGTAGATCAAGAGATTTGGAAAGAGGTGAGAGCAATGTCCTCCATCCAGGGTTCTGTCTGGACACTTGCCTCCTCTGTACTCATTCTTGCACTCACTCATACTTTCAGGGGGAGGCGATAGTGCAGTGGGTAGAGCAGTCATCTCCCAACCGGAAGGCTGAAGGTTTGAATCTCGGTGCCTGCAGTCTACATGTCAAAATGTCCTTGGGCAAGACACTGAACCCCCCCATTGCCCCCAATAGTTAGAGCCATTGTTTGAGTTGGTGCCACATATGGCTGCCATCGGTTCTGTACCAGAAACAAATTCCTTGTGTGTAACATACTTGGACAATAAAGGTGATTATCCTTATCCTTATCTTCATCTGTCTTTCTAAGCTCTATCGACCATACCTGAGGAAGTAGAGCGGGTCATTTCTTGGTTTGTCCTGTCAACATGTCGAAGTGTCCTTGAGCAAGACACTGAACCCCCAGTTGCTCCTGGTGATAACACCGGTGTGTGAATGTGTGAGCATTTGTGAGTGCAAATGGGTGAATGGACAAGTAGTGTGAAAGTGCTTTGAGTGTACTGTAAAGCATAGAAAAGTGCTATACAAGTATAAGAACATTTACCATATCTCTGTCAAAAGTGATCAAAATCACTCAAATCTTCCTAAACACATGTAGGGTGGCAATGTCTATTCCCAAACCAAATTTCATCTGGGTCTGTTCCAGATTCTGGATCTGATGGCCATTTAAAGGCAAGATTGAAAACCCATTTAACAAATATTTTCTGCCATAACCTGGCCTATAATGAACCCCAAAATGTTCAGGTAAGATGCACAGTATAACTACCTATCATACCCTAAAAGATGATCCAGATTCGATCCAGATCAAGAATTTTAGGACACATTTTGTGTTGTTCTGGATCCCATTTTTCACAAGGGACCTATTTGTATGAGCGAATGTTGTAATGAAGACAAGCAAAATAACCTAAACAACAAAACCAAAGGAAACTAGAATTACTCATGGTTGTACACCTCCACCAACCAGCCAAATTTACATGAATGGGACAGATGAATGGGACAATAAAGTGACCCTGACCTTTGACCACTAAAATCTAATCAGCTCATCTTTGAGTCCAAGTGGACAATTGTGCCAAATTTGTAGAAGCTTCCTCAAGGTGTTTCTGAACTAGACTACTGCATTCACAAGAATAGGCTGGACAGACATACACACAACCCCAAAACATAATAGTTCTTGTCACAGCTATTGTTGACTCACAGGCAAGGAAAAAAATTAAAAATGTAAGCCATACCATCAAGCAGCTTATAATTTTACATCCTAACAGTTTGGCACAACAAGTTTTTTTAAACAACATATACAGTAGTGACAAACAATAGGCTACAACAGTCCTAGGACAGACTACAGTGCACCTTTAATGACTGCATCATAATCATTACTAATAACTACAATATTTACCACACAGGCACAGTGGGCATAAAAGTAGCATTTTATCTTACCATGGATGGCTTGTGGGGAGGCTGGAAGTCCAACAATGAGATGATAATCCAGAAAATCTGTCTGCTCACATTCTAATTGTTCAGGTCACTGCTGATAGTCCTCTGTTGTTTTAGCTTCAGCGAGCCAAATCCTGTTCTGTGCACACCTTTCTCTTCCAAATGGGCTTTCATTAAATATCTTGCTACTGATATTTGTTGTGGCGTGTTAAAACTACAATAAGGTAGCGCCAGGATGAAACACCACACCAATCCACTATGCTCTGCCACTCTGTCCAGCTCTTTAGATATTTGTTGTTATGAAATTACAAGAAATGAGAATGCAACAGAACTTACTAATCAAGCAGAAATCATTGAAAATCTCTGATTGGTTACAGAGGTCAATCCTGCTCAAAACATTTTATAAGCTAATATGTCTGCACTGCTTCCAGTGCTGTTCAATGAGTCTGGGTCACAGGAGGCTTCAGCAGCACCTCTTCACATTAAGACTAGTTTTGGAACAGAATTCTACAACACAAATATTTGAAAAAATGTACATGCTGTAGCTTTACTTATCTAATTCACAACTTTACTAGTAGTTGCCACACTTTTTATTTCACAGCAAAAATTATAACATTTCTGAAGCTCTACTCCTTGGGGCAATAACAGCAACATTACTTTTAACACAGACTTATCTCCATCACAAAGATTTAGAACCTGTTAGAGCAGACCTGGGCATTTTACGGCACGCGGGCCACATCCGGCCCTTTGGGCGTCCCTGTCCGGCCCGCGTGAAGTCCATCAAATCAGAACATGAATGAAAAAAGTTCACGGGTGAACTTAAGATCCCTAACCTACCGGGTGAGAGACAGGTGATGTTGGCCAGCTAACCCTCAAAATGTCAACTCACGCCCAAAAAAAGAAGTCAATGAAATGAGCTTCATCCGCAGGGTGGCCGGGCACACCCTTAGAGATAGGGTGAGGAGTTCGGTCACCCGGGAGGAGCTCAGAGTAGAACCGCTGCTCCTCCACATCGAGAGGAGCCAGCTGAGGTGGCTCGAGCATCTGTTTCGCCTTGGCATTCCCCCGGAGGAGCTGGAGGAAGTGTCTGGAGAGAGGGAAGTCTGGGCATCTTTGCTTAGACTGCTGCCCCCGTGACCCAGTCCCGGATAAGCGGAAGAAAATTGATGGATGGATATAAATATTTATAGAATATGCTTATTCTTCTGAAAACCAGTAGCAGCTAATCAACACATAGAATTTACTGCTTTTTACAATGGGAGATAATGAATATTGAACAGAATTATCGTTGGTTCGGCCCTCCAACACAGTTCAGGTTTCTCATGTGGCCCCTTGTAAATTGCCCACCCCTGTGTTAAGAGTAATTTTTTCTAAAACAAAATCTATGGATACACAGTAGCTAGAAGGGACAGAGATGAGGGAAACAGAGACTCCACCTTGGTTGTTTTCTAGGCAACTGGTGAATCTAGGCCTCATTACAGAACTGAAAAACAAAATAAAACATGTTCCTACATCAACCTATGTGGTGGGTTTTATAGATCACTATTACAACAATAAATTAATGATATTTACTGATGAATCCAAAGATCCTGAGTCTGGACAAACAGGGGCTGCTGTGGTTACTCCTCAATGTAGAGTAGTTATAAGGGAAAGAACAGCTGATCACTTGTCAGCACTTACAGTTTAACTGGTTGCTATACTAATAGCTTTCCAGTGGGTGGAGGAAAATATGGTTACTGTGGGACTGATTTGTTCTGATAATTCTTTGGCCCTCTCTAGTATTAGGCCAGGCGTATCCAAGACCAGACAAGACATAGTAAATGAGATATTAGTGTCCTTGTGGGGGATGAATAAGAAATGCATAAGATATGCTTTTTATGGGTGCCAGCTCATGTCTGAATTGATGGTAATGAGGAGGCTGCCGCTGCTGCTAAACAGTCTTCAAAATTTGCAGTTACAAGGCATATCCCAATTTCTAGATTTGAAATAAAATCCCTTATTAATATTTGCATTCAAAAGGTTTGGCAAGAACAGTGGGATGGTTGTGAAACTGGTAGACATTTGTACAAGGTCCAAAAAGTGGTTGAGTACCAACAGGCATGGACTAGTACTAGAAAAGAGGAAAGTGTAATAACTTGCTTGAGAACAGGTCACACAAGTTTAAATTATACCCTGCACAAAATAGGTAAACACCCTACAGGTCTTTGTCCACATTGTAGCCAGGTTGAGACAGTAGAGCATGTCCTGTTCATATGCAGTGCTTGTAATGAGCAATGTGCTCGAATGATCGCGTTTATGGAAAAAGTGAAGATTACTAATGTATCACTAGAGAGTTAATTTGGTATCAATTTTAAGAAAGCATATAAAATTGTTATTAGTTACTTGGCAGATATGGGTATTTTGTATAGGATTTAGTAGGTTATGCAGTTCTAAGAACCTTTTTTTTTTATTCCTTCGGCTCTATTGTTGTACAACACTCCAGCCCAGTGGGTGGCGGTAATGCACCTTAAGTTGGCTTGCAAACCGCCAATAAATATCATAGGAAGATGAAGAATGTGTTGCAGGTGATTGCTCAGTTCTCTCGGTTGGCGGGAATTTGTACCAGAGGTCAGAAACAACTTTTAGGGTGGTTTTGGCATAATCTAGGCTGTGACTGGATCGGAATGGCGAGTAGCAGTGGAGGACTGTCTGAGGATGATGATATGGATGTTGAGTGGTCAAGAATAGGGAATGGTCGGAAGGGAAAGAAGGATAAAGTTAAATTGTTGCCATTTTCAGGCAAGAGAACGCTAGATGACGATGAGGAAACGTGATGTACGAAAAAAAGAATGATGGAGGAATTCAAGATTATTCTGAAATTTAAACCAGTGAAAGTGAAATTGTATCCATGAGTCCGTTTTGCCTTAACGAAGGGTTAAGGGTTGAAGAAAGCACTTTGAGATATTGAAATAGCAAAAGTGTTGCGAGATGGGAATCTTTTAGTGAAGTGTAAAACTACTGAGCAACAAAACAAAATTTGGTGTGGAGACTTCAATGCACACAGCACAGTCTGGGGAGAGTATGATGATTTTAATTGTGAAACTGTAGAAGAATTAATGGATGAAAAAAAGTTGGTGTGCTTAAATGATGGTTTAGGTACAAGGGTGAATTTGATGAGGGGTACTAAGTCAGCCATTCACCCTTACACTGGTGTCGCAATCAATAGCTGGTAGGAGTAGTTGGGAAGTCATCAAGGATAGTACAGTAGGAAGTGATCATTACCCATTCTTTATTAATATAGGTATAGAACATGAATTCTGACAGGACAAGGGAGGGTGGAATTTTGAGAAAGCAGACTGGAGTAAGCTCAGAATAGTATGTGACAGAGTTGGAAAATGTTATAAATCAATCAATTGCTGATTTGACTTCAAGCAATTGTAGAGGTATACTCTCAGCAGCAAATGGATCGATCCCAATGTGGAAAAGTTGTACACAGAGGAAAATAGTGCCATGGTGGAGACAAGAATGCACTACGGTGATACGAGATTGAAATAAAGCCTTTAAGGTTTTGAAAAGAAAACTCAGTTATCAGAATTTAGTAAGCTATAAAAGAAAACAGGCAATCGTTAGGTATGTTATAAAGAAAACTAAAAGAGAATACTGGAAGAACTATTGTGATATTTTAGGTAGAATCACACCTATTAGAACAAGTATGGGGTATGATTAAAAGAATGTCAGGCAACAGGAAAAGTTGAAAATCTGGTAATGAAAGATGGTGAGAGTATGGAGATAGATGATGGGAGCAAGGCAGAGTTGCTGTTAAAGTACATAGTACAGAGAGAAGAAATAGAAGGGAGGGACAGAACAAGAGCAGGAATTATAGATAGATTGCAAGATGATAGGGATGATCACAGTACTATGAATATGTTGTTTTCACTTACAGAACTGAAAAATGTTTTACAGAAATCTGGTAAGACCACTCCAGGAAAAAACCAAATTAGTTATTACATGCTGAAAAACCTTACTGATAAGAGTAAGGAGGTATTGTTGAATTTGTACAATTAAGTATGGAACAAGGGAGTTTTGCCTAGGCAATGGAAGGAATCCATAATTGTACCTAGTTGTAAGCCGGGGAAAGGCCCTAGTTTGGCAGAGAACTATAA
>NW_018128004.1:799305-824392 GCF_001952655.1 Monopterus albus | reverse complement strand
GGGAAAGTTATAGAAAAGATAATCAATGAAAGGTTAATGTATTATTTGGAAACTAAAGGCATTTTGCAGGGCTATCAAAGTGGCTTCAGAAAAGGCAGGCAAACTGTGGATGCTGTTCTGTGTTTAGAACATGAAATTAGGAAGGCTCAAGTTAATAAAGTTAATAAAGAAAGCATAGTGGCTGTGATGATGGGGCCATGTGAAAAAGAGGTAGAAATTTGGACTGTATTACTAAGAAAGTGCAAGAAGCAATAGGGAAGGTAGAAGAATGGGCACTAGATTGGGGCTTTAGACTTTCTGTGTCTAAGACAAAGCTAATTTATTTTACAAAAAGGAATTCAGAAGTTCCAGTTAATCTTAAATTATATGGGGAAAAACTGGACAGAGTAGATTGTTTTAGATATTTGGGGATGTGGTTTGACAAGAAACTTACTTGGGCAATACATATAGGGAAAATAGTTGAACAATGCAAGAAAGTGATAAACATTATTAGATGTTTGAGGGGTAGAGAGTGGGGAGCCAGTAGAACTGCGTTAAAAACAATTTATATTGGCTTAATCAGATCAGTTTTCAATTATGGTAGCATATTTTATAAATCAGCGTGTAAGACCTTGTTGAACAGACTGGACATCATACCGTACCAATTTTTAAGACTGTGCTGTGGAGCCATGAAGACAATATCAGTTTTGGCTTTACAGGTGGAAATGGGTGAATTACCTTTGGCCTTAGGAAGAACACAATTGGCACTAACTTATTGGGTGAACTTAAAAGGGCAGAAGGGGGTCATCCCACTCAAAGACTACTGGAAAGTTGTCAAGAAAAAGAGAAAGGTCAGCAGAGGAGTTTTGGATGGATGATAGAAGGTAACATTAGTGAGGCAGGCTCAGAGGACAAAACGATAAGTCCTACTGTTCCATTATCTGTGATCCCACTTTGGATGTTTGTAGAAGTAAATATAGATATGAGCCTTTTAGAAATAGAGAAGAAGGACAGTGTGACACAACGTGAAGTAATTGGATATATAGATAAAAATTATGCAGGATTTCTTAAAATATATACAGATGCATCTAAGACAGTGAATGGAAAAATTGGTTCAGTGTTCATTATACCGGAATTAAATGTGAAATCAAATAAATGGATCAGTGATAATCTCTCAGTATACACAGGAGAATTACTGACTATAGTGCTAGCATTAGAATGGGTAGAAGAACACAAATCAAATCAAATCAAATTTTATTTGTATAGCGCCAAATCACAACAAAAGTCATCTCAGGACACTTTACAAAGTAAGGGCTAGACCTTACTGTTATCAATATTATTACATAGGGAAAACCCAACAAATCCCCCTTGAGCAAGCACTTGGCGACAGCAGGGAGGAAAAACTCCCTTTAACGGAAGAAACCTCCGACAGAGGTCTTGGTGGGCGCTCTTGGTGGGCGGCCTTCTGCCTCGACCGGTTGGGGTGAGTGGATATAGGAGAGACAAAAGAAGAAAAGCAACAAGATACAACAATCAAACACTGATCAGGTCGATGTGGCTTGTGACTGCTCATCAGAGACGTAGAGCTCCAGGGCCAGGGCAACCTGCAGAAAGGTACAGGGGGAGAGAGAGAGGACACACTACAGGAGAGAGGAGACACAAAGTTAGTGATTTGTAATGGTGGCATATAGAAGCATGGAAAGAGAGGAGAGGAGAGGAGAGGAGAGGGGAGGGGAGAGAAACTCAGAGCATCATGGGGCCCCCAGCAGTCTAGGCCTATAGCAGCATAAATAAGGGAAGGCTCAGGGTCACCTGATCCACCCTTAACTATAAGCTTTATCAAAAAAGGAAAGTCTGAAGTCTACTCTTAAAGGTAGAGAGGACATCTGCCTCTGAGACTGGGAGCTGGTTCCATAGGAGAGGAGCTTGATGGCTAAAGGCTCTTCCTCCCATTGTACTTCTGTTGACTCTAGGAACCACAAGTAGACCTGCACTTTAGGATGATAAGGCTCTACGAGGTTTTTAAGATATGATGGAGCATTGTCATTAAGGGCTTTGTATGTTAGGAGAAGAATTTTAAATTCTATTCTGAATTTTACAGGGAGCCAGTGGAGAGAAGCTAATATGGGAGAGATACAGTATGATCTCTCTTGTTGACAGTTCCTGTCAGTACTCTGGCTGCTGCATTTTGGATTAACTGGAAGCTTTTTTAGGGAATTATTGGGACATCCTGATAGTAAAGAGTTACAGTAGTCCAGCCTGGAAATAACAAATGCATGGACCCGTTTTTCAGCATCACTTTGAGACAGGATGCTCCTGATTTTTGCAATATTGCACAGGTGAAAGAAGGCAGTTCTAGAGACTTGGTTTAAAGGACATATCCTGATCAAAGATGACTCCAAGGTTCCTCACAGTAGTACTGGAGGCGAGAGCTATGTCATCTAAAGTAACTATATGATTACACAGCAGATTTCTAAGGTTTTCAGGCCCAGGGCACAATGACTTCAGTTTAGTGAGTATTCAAAACATCCAGTCAGACTCAAGCCAAGGCATAATACTGGAAATAGCTTGTATACTACTCAGATGTCAGAGGGCTGGAATAGATATTAGGCTAGTTTGGATACCAGCACATATTGGGGTGGAGGGAAGTGAATTAGCAGATAAATTTGCAAAAGCTGTGCTTAAAAAATGAAATGTTTGTGTGAAAGTAAGCTATAGTAAGGCTGAGGTTAAGAGTTTGATTAAAAGGAAACTGAAAGAGAAATGGCAAGAACTGTGGGATAAAGATGGCAAAGGTTGGTTCTATTATAACATTCAAAGGAAAGTAGGAGAGATAAGAGGATGTACTGGAAATAGGAAGGATGAAGATACGGTATCAAGATTGAGATTTGGGCTTACTGGTTTAAATAATGCATTGAAGTTAATCAAGAAACACACTACAGGGGAATGTGAGATGTGTAGAGTACAAAAACCAGTGGAACATGTTTTAATGAGCTGTCCCAGGTTCAGGCGGAAGAGGGAATTATTTAAAAACAATGTTTTAAGAGGTGGAATGAACTTTAGTTTACCGGAGGTGTTGGGACAAAGGTCAGCGGATATAGGATACAGAGCACTTATTAGGTTTTTAGAAAGCACAGGGTTACACAACATAATATACGGTGAACTGAGTGGGGTTATTTTGGTGTGGTGGTAGGTAGGGGCCGCTCTGATCCACACTTCAGTCTGGAAGGTGGCGGTAATGCACCTGAAGATGGTTGCCAACCGCCATTAAAAACAGCCGAAGAAGAAGACGAGGAAGAAGTTGGAACAGTTTACGCTGCAAAAACACACAGAAGGTTGCGACGTTTGCTGTCGTAAACAACGTCAATATGTCTAAACGAGCAGCGTACGGCTTACACTGAAAGCTAACTAACGTATTTAGTTTTTGCTTCATTTGGTGAATTGATCATTGTATTATATGGAGACCGAGAGTTTACTATGAAACTCCGGGTGCAAACTGATAGGTGAGCTGCAGCTTTTATAGCCGCTGATCTGATAGATATCAGCTGTTAGCCGCTAATGCTAAAGGCAGCCCAGTTCTATGTAGGAAACGACAAGCTGTCTCTGTCATTGCTTTGTCTGGAAATGACTCATGTATTTCTGCTAACATAAATTAGTTTTTAAAAACATTCATATAGTTAAGGGTTGATACAATCAGAGTGAGTCGAGGTAATCGTTAACCTAATTTTTTTTTTTTTTTAGCTAACCCACCGCTGATCTCTGTTACAGCTGGAAACGGCGCCCCAAAATATTGTCATCTTTATTTGTTACCATAACGGGTTGTAAATACTCGACGATTTAATATTTTAAGGCTGTCAATGTTTCTATAAAAACAGTGAGTGGCCTTGACCTAGGTAGTTCTTCTTCATATTTGCTGGGAGCCTTATGTTACAAATAATTGCAGGCTTTGCTATGCAGTGCGTGTTTTTTTTATTTTCTTTAATACCTGACAGTCTTCAAATGTGCATTTTTTAGCAGTTGACTAAAAATAACTTGTCACTTTACTTGTTACCATGGTTGATGTTGGACATATTGTGACTGAGATTACAAAGGTTTGTCTTTTGTGTCCAAGGAGTGATTCCAGAATAGCACTGAAGCTGAGGGATTTCCCTACTATAATGCAGCCTAATTCAAGTGAGCAGGGCGCTCATGCAGGAAATGGTTTATCCCTAATTCTGCAACCAGAGCTTCTAGCCAGGACACCTGCCACTAGTGCAGCTGCAGCCAGCCCTGGGAGCAATGAGGTGTGGGTACCCATGACAGGCGGGCCTGGGGACTCCAATGGAGGCACATCATCCAGGAGGTCCAGAGTCAACTCCCGTGGTAACTCCCATTCACATTCACACGGGCAAAACTGGACACAGCACCAGTCCAATTTGGAGCCTGATCTTGACCCGCCTGACTCTGGTCTGGATCCTGGAGAACCCAGTCCCTCCTTGTCCGAGCTTCGCTATCTCTTCCGTTGGCTCCAAAAGAGTCTTCCATTCCTCCTCATACTGTGTGCTAAACTGGTCATCCAACATGCTCTTGGTATGAGTTATGCAAACAGCACTCTTCCAACAGTGAACCCAAAACAGCCCATCATAATTTTTCCTTTCATTTACCAGGTCTGGCAGTTGGGGTTGGCCTCTTGATGACCTTTTTATATGTGAATAATAGTATCCAAACTCAAGTGTTTCTTCAGGTAAGTTAAGAACAGCAAAGTCACTGATACATAGATCATTGCTGTTGGATTCCTAAACCATGATTCTTCCTGTGTGCACCGTCAGGATCGTCACTCCAAGCCGCAGTGTGCATGGCTGCTACTCTTCCTGACCTCTTCCACACTCCTGCTTTACTACACTTTTCTCACTGAAACACTTTACCATTGGTAATTATTAACTATCTCACATTAGTTAGGTTGAAAAGACTGTGTAGATGTTTCCTGTGAACAATGGCCTGTTTTGGAGTATACTTTGGCTGTCTGAGGGATGATTAAGCAATCATTTTAACTAGTGTAAATACTGCCCACCTGTACTTGAGTCTAGTAAATGCCTAAACCTTGAATGAAGTGAAATGTGTCTCACTTGAATGTTGACTTCCTTCCAGCCTCATCTTCTTCAGCCCAACCATTGAGCCACTGGGTTTCTGGGAGGTTCTATGGGCAGTTGGCATTACTAACTTCATAATAAAGTTTCTTTTTATGGGGATTAAGTGCCTTATTCTGCTGCTGCCATCTTCACTAGTAACCTACAAATCCCAGGTATGACTGGCTGATTTCTTCTTGGGATTGCTGATTAAGAACAAAATGTCACTGTAATGCTGCATCTTGGCAGCATTGCTTCATTAGTGGTCTTTTGTGTTTTTATGTCTCCAGGGGAGGTGGCTCATGCTTACCGAGGAGCTGGGTCAGGTCCACCAGGCCATGGCTCCTGTTTCACTGTGGTTCCAATACCTGGTTATCTACCAGGAGGCCGAGGGCACTCCTGGACTCACACTGGGGGTCCTGCTGGCTTTACTCTACCTCATACTAAAGGTGTGCTCACTGGAACTTCACAACAATAGATCTTTGTAGTATTCAAGTTGAGACTGTTCACTTTTGCAGTAAGAATGAAAAACACGCCTTTACTTGTTTTTTCTCTCTCTCAGCTTTTAGGATTCTATGGACAGTGGACGTCTTTACTGAAAACTGTGAGGATAGTTCTGACGGGTGAGGTCAGTGGGAAACAACTTTGTTAAAGAGTCAATGTTCACAGTCAGAGTAACCAGCTGTGTTAAGGTCTGTTGTTTTTTGTTCCTCAGCATACAGGCACAGCAGCCACTAGGAGTCAGTGCAGTGAGGCTGGAGACGTCTGCTCCATCTGCCAGGGGGAGTACAGGGAGCCTCGGGTTCTACTCTGTCAGGTAAAACCACACTGCAGGGCAAGTCGTACCACAGCACTGTTTAGGATTTTTTTATCACTGTAGTTGCTCCTGCTTTTCCCTTCTGTGTCATGTGGGTCTCAAGAAGTAGATAAAAATCCTTTAGACATCTGTCAGACACATTCCTCCTTTGTTTCTCAAATCACTACACTTTACAGCACTTGATGAAATCACTGTCAATAGATATTCACTGAACAAGAGTAATATTTCTTAAGAAAAGCCATAGAATAAAATTGGCCCCTAAGTAGGAATTTCTACAGCTAAGAAAGCTACAAAAACCAAGCAACACAATCTATAGTTGTCCAAATCCTTCTGCATTTAAACCTTTGCTCTATGTACAGTAAGTGCAGCGCATGCATGCTTATGTTGTTGCTTCTCTGATGTCCAGCACATATTCTGCGACGAATGCATCGCTTTGTGGTTTAACCGTGAGAAAAGCTGCCCTCTCTGCCGCACTGTGATCACACAAAAGGTCTACAAATGGAGGGACGGAGCAACATCCCCACACCTGCAGATTTATTGATCGATAAGGCACAGGTGGGGAGCTTTCAAGTGTGGGACATTGGTGTTAGCTTGCATTTAATATGTGATGTTTCTGTGGCTGTCAAACCACACAGGCAAGTAATGCTGTACGCACCGATTCATTAACCAGCCGAGGGCTGTGCCCCCTGTGGGCTGAGGCCAGTAAGAACACACAACCTGCACCTGCATTATGTATGTTTCTGGCTTATTTACCAGTACACTCCTACTTGCCACTCACAGACAACTGCAAGTTGATCATTTTCATGCCCTCGGATGTTTTTTGATTTGTCTGTGGTGTTTTTTTTTTTATTCACCTTTTAATCTTCATATATACTTTTCTTATGGGCAACAAATTGTTCTACTTGCACAGTTTTTTCTACTTGTAACATGTCCGTGCAGATTCTCAGTCATCCAGGTCATAGTAAGCTGAAAAAAAACGTAGAATAATCAACTGGACTAGGTTTTTAGGTCGAAGACGTTTCACCTCTCATCCAAGAGGCTTCACCAGTTCTGCCCGACTGGCGTTGAGTCGGAGATATTTATCCCCATCGGTGTCAAAGGACTGAAACACCACCAATGGGGATAAATATTATAAGTTTTTTTTTCAGCTTTCTACTTGTAAATATGGAAACCTCAGAGAAATATATCGAAGTATTTTAAATGGATTTCCTATAAGTTTGAAGAGACATAAAACACATGAGCTGTGTCTCATCCAGTGTTAAATTAGTGGAAGCAGGTTTTCTGATTTATAACAAATGTCCAGAGGTATACAGCAGCATAAGCAATAACACCACATGGTTCAGTGATGACCAGATGTTTGTTGGCCTGCATCCAGACACTGAGGATCCCAGTTGCCAGGATAAAGAATCAGTTTGTGATGGATGGATGTTTTCTTTCCTTTTCAACTTTTGGTGACTTTTTTCATGACTGGTTAAAAAGGATGCAACTGAGCTTGTGACACTGATTTATACAAATTATTTTTCTATAGAGGCAAGTGTAACTTAATTTTTGTAAAATCCAAAGATTGGAAAAAGCATTTATTTTATTATGTATAAAAATCAAGTTTCTATCCACTGAGATCCATAAACTATCTGAATAAAGATCTATATTTGAATGCTGTTTGAGACTTGTTTTATAAAGTGAGAATCACTCATTTGCTGAAGCACTGAGTCCCAAAATAACGGTCTTAGACAGTCATTGACGTCTAAATAAATGTTCCAAGGTTTTGGTAAAGCCTGCATAAGTTTAAGAGTTGAAATTATCCCCCAAGTTGTCACAAGATAATTTTAGCTGTTTAGGCTAACAGATTTGACAGTTTGCTTTGCCACTGCTCAAAAAGATTTTTGTTTTAATTTTAACTTCATTATGTACATGAAACATATTAACATCCCCCATCCGAAGGAGCAAGTGACACAACAGAAATAATGTTAACCAATGCACACCCCTTCTCTTCAAAGATGATGTTTCCCACCTGAAATAAGCTTGTTAACATGGTTGTTCTCAAGCAAACCTCAACAGGAAGTGAACCTTACAGATCAATCCCAGCCTTTTTAAATAACTCGTTTTGCTTTAAGTACTGCAAAAAGACTAAATGAGTTTTCAGCAAGGAAAGTCTAAAATATGTTTTCTGAAAGGAAAAAAACCCTTGAATACAAAATACTATGCCACTGTAAGACTTCTAGGTCAGTATCACTTCTGGAATAAAAAAAAAAACCTGCATTTGAGGTTGCTCTGTGGAAATAAAAATCAAATTCTATGTGCTTATTATTATGACTATCAGGCTCTGACAATAATATCAAATCAGAATACTGATGATTCTGCTGCCTTGTCTAAATAATACTACATAATAAATACCTGATTTTTGCATAGCTGTGAACAATGCAGTGGAAACAGAATGAAAACACTTAAAATAAATATAAACAAAAAAATTAGGTGGAGTGACTTAAATATAGCTGTTTTACCAGAATGGTAGAAAAACCAAATCATGTCAGCCCAACACTGATCCAGTTCACATCCTCCATCTCTGCAGCTTTTACACAAACTTCACCTGTGTAAAAAGTGTGCAAATTCACAGACACTATTTAAAATGCTTCTGCTAATGTGGAAAATAAAGTAGGTTTGATTTTAAAAATATGAACATGCTTGACCAGGGTTTATCTGTTTGCCAGTATAAATCATTTGGTTCACTGAAACAGTGGCAGAAACATCATGGACCTATTCAAAATTAAGCAAATGTCCATTCATTCAATTTTCAAGCCGTATCATCAGACAGTTTTAGCTCGACAGGGTTTGCATGGCTTAATGCCCAAGGCTCATACTGAGGCTTTACATAACACCACGACATCTCACATCTCAATTCAAACACATTTTAACAGATTGTCCACTCATATGAGTCTGGGTTTGTCCCCCAACGCTGAGAGCCCCTTTACTGTCAAAACACAAAAAGCACCCAAGCCTGTGAATTCAGCCTGAATCATAGAAGGCAGTTGTATTGGTTTGGTTGAGTGTTTTTTGGGTCAAAATTTTTGTTTTCCACCATGGCCCTTGCAGAGTAGAAGAGGTGAAAAAAAATGCTGCACGAGTCCTCGAAACTAAGCACACATGAAAAGGTGTTTCAAGTCTGTTCATATTGAACACAAAGAAGTGGAACGGTGCTTCTGGACAGGCTTCCTACCAAAAGCAATCCAGTCAGCCAAGTAAAGCAGTGCCAGCATTGGGTACTGACTGCAGTGGAAGTGATGCTTTCATCTGAAATTTCACTTCTGTTTTTCTACAAAGCTGCTTATCTGCAAAGTCGTGCTCCACCTACTCCTGACCACACGCTCCAGTAACACTGGCAATGTGATACCTTTCCTCAAGCATAATGAATGCTGTGTTCGTTTTGGAATTCTTATTTGGTAATTCTACCTGCGGACGCCCCTCATAAGCAAATTCTCTCACTGTGATGGAGGCACATAGTTGTAAACACTAATTGTAACATTCAGACTCAATGATAAAAGAGCACCAGTACATCATGTGTTAATGTCAGTCGAGTACACTGAAACCACCTCAGCCCACTCAGCAGCTCGCATCAGGCAGCCAACAAGCCCGTTTTCACTGAGAAGCACCTCCCTGACACCACTCCTACAACTGACTGCACATACAGCACACTGTATTTCTAACTGCTGATTATCTGCAGCAGGCTGAGTCAGGAGGAGTTTGGAGGCCTAAGAGGCAAAGGCGCTGCTGGAAGAGCTGGTGATTGGTGTAGACAGTGTCAGTCAATTTAAAAAAAATTCTACAAGTCTCTTTAAAAGCAATTGATAAAAGGGACGAAGAGGAGGAATTGGAAGAGTCCTAATGTTTGAAGGCGAGCCGAGCATCATAGGTTCATTCGTAGATGTTCAGGCCGCTTGGAATTAATGGGGTAGGCCTGCTTTTTGTAGGGCCCTGCATTGATACCTGAAGGGTGCCTGATAGGAAGCGGTGCAGAGGCCTCCGAGGTGCTGCTGCTGCTTGTGTCCATATGCTCCACTGTCGACACATCCATGGGTTGCTCTCCAGAGCCTCCATGGGAAAGCAGGGATGGGTTGCCTGTCAGCGTGGGTCCCCGGGGCCAACTATCCCCTCCTGCAAACTTCACTGGACTAGTGGAAGAGGGAGATGTGAGAAACTTTGATTATTCCAGGACACTAGCTCTTTTTTGTAAGGTCACAGAGGCAGTCATAAGTCACACAGCTACAGCTGGGAGTGTGGAAAATAAAACTGGAACTCAAGACAAATTACTGTAAAAGCTCCAGAATTTCTCTTCTATCTCACTCTCAAGCTGCAGTCTTTTGCTCTTCAAATTCAACTCAGTTTACACAACTGACTCCTACCTATCTGACCCATAATCATGTGATCAGTTATTATGAAGCCTTCCGAGGATTTTTTTTGTGGTGTCAATGGAAAGAAACTTATTTACACTTCTAATGATGGATTTATTTGGGCCAAGCAGGCTACATTTGCAAGGTCAGTAAATGAGTCATTGATGTGGGGAAGATGTGCTGTAAACAAAATTCAGTGGAACTAGAGACAAAAACAACTTCTTGTTACCTCACAGGTGTTCTTGGGCTTCCTAGAAATTTCCGCGGTGAGCGGACCTTTGGCTCGAAAGAGAACTTCTCTTTGACATTTTCAAGCACAGAAGGGGCTACATAGGTAAAGCCCTGAGGATGGGGGAGGGGGACAAAAACAGAGAGAGATCTGAGTTCACTTCTTCAAAGAGCATCTTTCCAAAAACAACCCACAGCTGATGATGAGCAATGAAACACTGAGTAAGCCATTTCATGCAATGTGGTGGAATGGTGAGTGATGCTTCCAGGAAAACAAGAGGGCTAAACCAGATGGGATGCATTAACAGATTCTCGTAAGACCTACTTGTTGAAAAGAACAGAAAAAACATGATGTCCAGAGCTTGCCTCTGTTTTTATGCTGCACAAGATTTTAGTTAGTGCTGCTGCCTCACAGCAAGAAGGTTCCAGGTTCAAGCCCTGGCCGACCCGGGGCCTTCTTGTGTGTAGTTTGAATGTTCTCTTGTGCCTGCGTGGGTTCTCTCTGGGTGCTCCAGCTTCCTCCCACAGTCCAAAGACCTGCAGCTTAGGTTGACTGGTGGCTCTAAATTGTCCATAGCAGTGAGTACCCCGCCTCTCGCCCAATGTCAGCTGGGACTGGCTCCCGCGACCCTCTTCAGGATAAGCGGTATAGATAATGGATGGAACATTGGTTTAAAGTATTACTCAAATTGTGTTTTTCCATCAGTACAGTTCAGCCCTCTTTTATTCTGCAGAGTTCAGTGTGCACTGGTTGGCCGTTTCCATTAGTTTCTAACAGCAGGGGGGTAATCGTGCTGACTTGGGTTCAGTTGGCCCTGCTTCCACCAAGGTCTGAGTGGGGCCCAGCTTCGCCTTCAACAGAGTTGGCTCATTGAGACATGTGACTGGCTGAAATGTTGTGCCAAGGGAATGTCCTTACACATTCAGCATTGACTTTTTATCTGTAATTTCATTGCAAGCAAGATTTGAAAATGGAGTCTCTCACCTGGTCTTCTGATGAGGGGTTAAAATAATGCCTAGCACCAAGGGCTCCATGTTGCAAGCTAGTAACACCATACTGACACCGTGAGCTATGTACGCAACCAATCAAGGTGCAAAAGATAAGCAATGTGTATTATTGTGCAGTGGAAACAACTGTGCTGACTCGGGAGCAGCTCATTAGGGCTCTGCCACACATGCCCCGGCTTGGCAGGAGAGATTGAAAACCCCCAAAAAGGGTAGATAAGTGCTAACAGCATCAAACAACCAATTATATATGAACAAAACATTACATGGAATGTATGGGCCATTTTTCAGATAACTGACATGGCCACCTCATCACCTTTCTTAATTCATCATGTACTGTATACTACTCTCCACAGTGAAGCTTGAGGGATTCTCCCATATGACTGACAAACACAAAGCAACTAGAATCACCACCTCATAGCTGTATGCCTCCCCAACCCCTCATGTTACCGTTTACATGCACATCTGTCCAGACTCATATAACATACACATGTAGTGAAGACTTTGATGGAATTTAATAGAACGTAAGGTGTTTTTAATTTGAAGAAATCCCCTCAATGTATTCCTGAGATAACACATCCACTAGAATGGGATGAACATGAAGTCATAGTGACCTCTGACCACCAAAATCTAATCAGTTTATCCTTTTGTCCAAGTTGATGTTTGCGCCAAATTTGAAGAAAGTCCTTCAATGAGTTTCTGAAATATCACGTGCACAGGAATGGGATGCAAAACCAAAAAACATATCACCCCTGGCTACAGCTATCGCAGGCACTGGGGCACAACCAGAAAATATCTGTTTAAAGAAGCAGTGTTTCAAAAGACAAATGACCAAAAATTCTATTTAAATTTATAGCAAGTGGCCACAATGTAAGCACAATAATATGTTATGGTCCTTAGGGTCATGTGTTACATTTCAGTAACTGTATTATGTATCATATCTCATCCCTTACATAACTTAGCAATTTGATAAACATTTTGGTGAATTTGAGACAGCGCGGCAGCAAGATCTTAATGAGAGATAAAGAACTCGTTACCCACCAGGAAGACTTGATTGGCACTTTCACTGAGCGTCGAGTCATCAGGGCTGTCTACTGGAGTCTGGCTGGTGAACTTGGAGTCAAACTGGCTGACATCATCAGCCGATTGCTGTCAAAGAAGCGGGTCAGTCAATCATCTCGTGCAGACCAGTGACAGAGGATGTGGTATAGCACAAACTCACCAGGAAAGGTTTAAATGGAGGCTCTACTTTGCGAGCCAGGAGGTCATCCCAATTAATATGCCGGAAGAATGGGTGGGCCTGGGAAAGACAATGACAGCAGCAAGGTCTTCACAGTTCATGACCACCACCAGGGTTTCCGAGTTAATGAGTATAGATGAACATGTCAACAATGTGTGACTCTTTACCTGGACCTCAGCGGCATCTCCTGGTCCACCCCCAAGTCGCAATGAGGCATTTCGTTTAAGCAGCTAAAAGAGAAAGTTTGGAGACTTCATTTCTCTGCCTCTCCAAATATTTCAGCACAGACAATGCAGCTACTGAACCATGAGGCAGAAGGAAGGATTTTACTGTGCACCTTTTTCAGAAGGTCCCTGGCTTCTTGTGTGAGGTAAGGCGGAAGGCTGAGTTTGCATTTCAAGATTTTGTCAATGGTCTTCTTCCGATTTTCGCCTGTAAATGGGGGCTATGAAAGAGCAGGAGTGTGGAAATGACAGTTCAGTGAATGCTTCCTGCCTGAGTTAGCCTGTGATAAACTGCTTGATATAGTAGTGGTACTATGGGATCGATTGATTGATTGGTGTGCACTTACCGCGCCTGTTAGCATGTCATACATGAGAGCTCCCAGACTCCACCAGTCCACTGCCCGATTATGTCCGCTCCTCATCAGGATCTCAGGGGCCCTGAGGAAAGAGAGGGAACGGACAAGGTGATCCAGCAGTATCAGTATCACTACACTTTGTGACAAGTGGGAAACATCTGAATATTCAGATGCCTACAAAACTGAAATCTAAATTAATCTACAAAAGGTCTGCATGATCATTGCATGACATACATGTATTCAATAGTGCCACAGAAAGTGTGGGTGACTGTTCCATCATGGATGGACTCCTTGCATAGACCAAAGTCTGTCAACTTCACATGCCCTAGAAAGAAACAGACACAAAAGCAAAAGGCATACCAAATAAACAACAGATTAAGTTTCAGACTGACCAAAGAACGAATTCATTCTGGGACCAAAAAGGTCAAATGTAGGTTCAAGTCACTGTAATCTGCCTTTTGGAAGGGACACTTCAGGTTTCTGTACCATTGTTGTTGAGCATGATGTTCTCAGGCTTCAGGTCTCTGTAAATGATGCCTTTGTGGTGCAGGTGACCCAGTGCCATTGATATCTCCGCCAGGTAGAAACTGTCAACAGAAAAAAACAGGTCATCAATTGAATTTGTTTTGCTCGTGTTATCCATCACTGATTGCGTACATTTATACATTTTTCAGCCTCATAATGGTCTATACATCCAGCTGCGCCTGATGATGCTCTGGCAGTATTACACAGCCTCATTTGTGTAGTAGTTTGGTTCATGTGATCACCATTTTCATCTACAGGCTATGTTTATAAACCAGAACAACGTGTGCTGAAAGTGACCTGCTTGAGAAACAAGTGTCATGTATCTGCCTGTGTCCAACAAAACTGAATGATACCTTCATAAAATCCCCTGCAGGAGAAGTTCTTAATTTTCTCACTGAATATCTTCTTATGATGCTTTTTTGCATGTGAAGGCTACATTTAAAATATATCAGTGTGCTGATGTCAGACTCCAAACAGTAGTCTGTCTGTTTAGGGGTGTTTGCTTAATTGTTAGCATTGGTCTTCTAGAGGCAGCACACTGATTTTTGAGCATCATCTGGCATTTCTGATCCTGCTTTGCATCAGGAGTCATCAAAACAAAGAGACAACTTTCAACACCGGGTGCTTGTTAGTCGTCTGAGAATAATTTAATTTTGTAAAAACTGGTAAAACTAACAATTTGTCAAAATGCTCTGATTACTGCTAGTGCAACACAAAGCTCAAATTATTTTTAAATTAAAATCATATTAATTCAATACATAGGTAAAATCATGACCATGCTAGGTTGCTAGTGTTCCCTAAACAAACACATTAGATTTAGATGCTAATGCATTCAGAATGAAGAAAGTCACATATAAAACAAATCTGAGTCTTGTGGATGCTTTTAACACTCTTCATCTCTGAAAGCCAAACTGGTGTTAACGCTGGTTTTTGCTCTATGCCGTGTTCCCTCTGTGTAATAGAACACAACCTTTTCAGTCTGGCAGCCACTGTTTCAGACCTTTGGCTGCCTAGAGCTCCTCCACGGCTGGCTGTTCAAAATGACAACTTGTGGTTCAAAAAATGCTTCTTATAGCCTTCACTAGGTGAAAGACTGTGCTAATTTACAGACCAAATCTTGAAAACCAAGGGTAGAGAAGCTGGAAGCACTGTAGGCAGCATAGTGTCAGGGAGGGGGTTTGTATAGACATCACATGGTGAGGCTGTGGCTCAGGAGGTAGAGAAGGTTGTTTCCTAACTGGAGGATTAGCAGGTCAATTCCCGGCTTGTCCAGTCAACATGTTGAAGTGTCCTTGAGCAAGACACTGAACCCCCAGTTGCTCCCGGTGATAACACCGGTGTGTGAATGTGTGAGTGCAAATGGGTGAGTGGCCAAATAGTGTGAAAGCACTTTTGAGTGTGCTGCAATACATAGAAAAGCGATATATAAGTCCATTTAAGACATCCTGCCCCATCCTCACTGTATTTATCAGATATGCACCTTTGAGATGGAATGCATTTATATAGTGCGCTTATCCAGTGCATTGCTCAGCAGGGGATCAAACCTCCAACCTTGCAATTAGTGGACGACCCGCTCTTTAACAAACCAACTTACCACGCTGTGTCTTCCATGAAGATGCCCTCTCTTTCCAGTTGCATAAATAGCTCTCCTCCTGCAGGAACCACATACAAAGTCATATGAGGAGGTAAATAAGTAATTTAAGTCTACTGTATTCATACTTGAAATAGAGACTCAAATTTCACCGTATTAAATAAGACAGAATAAAACTCCTGTCAATCTAATTTCCAATGCACATATGTTGTCAAGTGTGTCATAAATTGTGAGGGAAGCGAGAAAAGTATTGAAATGTGTATTCCATGTTTGACTGGGTGTCACTAAGCTCACCACTCAGATATTCTAGGATGAGATACAACTTCCCCCCAGTCTGGAAGGCATAGATGAGGTCCACAATGAAAGGATGCTTCACCTCCTCCAGAATGCTCCTCTCTGCTTTGGTGTGCGCTGTGTCCTTTGCATTACGCACAATCATGGCCTGGCAAGGGACAGAAAGTCAGGGCGTGAAAACTACTCCATCAATAACTTAAACAATATTAGTCATATTAGTATTAACAGAAGCTGCAGAGGCAGAGCAGGAATCAGACGGCCAGAATGGTAACTACAGTAAAGTCCCATTAAGCCAGTAAACACAGTCATTAACCAAATCCTCAAGCACAGTCAAACATGACCTCTGTGTCAGCTGCAAAGAGGAGGCCAAGCTGACACAATTTCTCTAACACTACACTACTCTGTATGTACACTAGGGGGCAGTTACACTCACCTACAATTAGCATAACTGAGTTACTCTCTGAATCTATGAGATATATTCTCCCTGAAGAATATTTAGACCCTCAGCCAAACTTGAGAAAGGGAGATTCACTCACCTTCTTCAAAACTTTCATTGCAAATATCTTCCCAGAGGTGGCACCTGACACTTTCCGAACTTGAAAGACCTGTAAAAATTGACATCATCTGACATTAACACAAACTTTCTGCAGGGTACATCAAGATAAATGTAAATATTTTAAGACATCTTCAATACCACACAGAATTCAGTTGAATCCATTTCACAGTCAAACTGGCCAAATTAGGACAATATGATGGAAAACCAGCAGTGATGATATGGACAATAACTTCTTTTTTTTTAAATAATTGGCAAAGTATGTTACATACACAAGGAATTTGTCTCTGGTACAGAACCAAGGCAGCCAAATGCAGTGCCAACTCACACACATGCCAGTGGCAGTGCTGAACTAGACATCAGGGGCAACTTGGGGTTCAGTTTCTTGCCCAAGGATAATTTGACATGTGGACTGGGGAGAACAGGATTCAAATCGCTGACCTTTCGGTTATGACCACTCTACCTTCCGAGCCATAGCCACCCTATTTAATGCTTTAGCATTTTTCTGGTGTTCCCAACAGTATGAACTAACAGAAAGTCCAAATGATATAATTAATCTAATGAATGTGACCTGGAGAATAGATGGGTTAACCAATCAAAACTGATCATATTTTAAGTTCATTTAACTTTTTACCGCAATCTAATCTTGTCTATTATGAGACAGTAAGCCAATAATAAACTGGCTACACTCCTGTATGCACAATTCATTGTTGCAACTATCCTACTGTTAGGTATTTTTAGTCAGATAGAAATTGGATAGATATTTTATGTATTAGAAATGTTTAGTGGAGATAGGATGTCTAGTTAGACTGTTAAATGCTTAGTCATGCTTATGAGTTTCTACAGGGTACATCTGGTCAAGGATAACTAGAGAGAAGAGTTGATGACTGTCAGCAGACAGGGTGTTTAATATTATTATTACGACGTGTATAACTGTAGCTTTAGCCATAATATGTTCTTATGTTTAAGACACGACATGTACTAGAGGTTGTGAGAATGTTGGTTAAGTGGTGTGTAGCTAAAAACAGACACACACATTCACACATTGATTTGCTTCATGTTTTGACTACTGCTATGGCCAGCTGCAAAGCTGGTAACAGAGACGTCTCGGTTGACGTTTCTGTGTAGTATGGGGCTAGCCCAACCGAGGGGATATAATGTATAGGCCTGGTGGATTCAGGGTCTTTCATCTTACATCTGCCTGTGAGAAGTTTGGAGGTGCAAGATACCTGAGCGTGTAATGTTAATTTTTACCTGTGTTCATGGAATAAATCAGGACTGTTTTGTAGTTACTTGGACTGTCTCGTCTCTCAGAGCTAGCAATGGTAAAAAGTACCGGGTACAACACTACTTTAAATTTACAGGTGTGTAATGTCTCCCAATCTAACCTGCAATCTAAAACCAAAAACCAAAAACGTTATGCAACTAATCCCACCGCATATGGCAGACAAAATATCTAAGAGACTTTTGTAAATTAAATTTAAGACTTTAAGCAACCTTTTTTTTTTTGAGAAAAGGTTTCTGAGCCTTTTTAAGACCTATAGATACCCGATTCACTATTTCTTTTGTTTTGTAGGCCAGAAATGTTCATTAATGTCTCAGCTATGGCTTGTAAAATTCCACTTGGTCTTGCTGGAAACATCAAGAACATTCAAATTCTTTTAGCACTGACACGACGTTTAGAAGCTGCATGTGTATTCATTCAACTAAACAACTGCTTAACAAAGGTCGCTATTATTATTCTATTCTATTGACTATAGTGTGCCCAGGGATTACTAAGGATTTTGTGAGCATACTTCTAGAAAGACTATCTGCTCTCAACTTTAATGTTCAAGGTTCAAGGATTTTATTGTCAATTCACCATATGTGCAGGACATACAGAAAATCAAAATTCTGTTTCTCTCTCACCTAGTATTGGGTGCCATAACATTTAGGAACTAAAGTAGAATAAAGTAGAACAAAAACAGAATAGAATAAAATAGAACAGAACAGAATAAGAACTAGATTGATGTAATTAGGATAAATCTAAATGGTACAGCCAATAAGCTGTGACTCAAAACTGTGTACAGTCAGTGACAGTAGTGCAAACAATAATAGGAGACTGTCAGATGGTTCAGCATCACCAGGGCGTTGGAGATGAGGTGCAAATAGCATATGAGGTACACATGGACAGTATGGCAAATGACCAACAGCAGCAGATATCCCGGCAAAAAAACAGTCAGCAGCAATTTACATATAATATAACAAAAAAGGGGAATGTATTGAGTTTGTGCAACAGCAGGGGTAGTCTTTTTATTATCTTTTTATGTTCTGTGGTGGGTTACAGTCCAAGGGGCAGAGGTAGTGAACAGTGTTCAGCATCCTCACAGCCTGGTGAAAGAAGCTGTTTGTAAGTCTGGTGGAGTGGACCTGAAGACTCCAATACCTTCTACCTGAAGGTAGGAGTCTGAAGTGGGAGTGTGCGGGGTGGGAGGTGTCATCAGCAATGCTGATGGCTCTGCGGGTGTTGAAGATGTCCGTAAGGGAAGGCAGAGGGGCACTGATGATCTTGCTGGCTGTATTCACTATGCGTTGCAGGGTCCTTCTGCGGGAGGCATTACAACCTCCGTACCACACAGTGATGCAGCCAGCGATGACGCTCTCAATGGTGCCCCGGTAGAAGGAGCACATGATGGGGGGTGGGGCACTGGCTCTCCTCAGTTTGTGGAGGAAGTAGAGGCGTGTTTGAGCTTTCTTGGCCAGTGATGTGGTGTTGTTGGTCCAGGAGAGGTCCTTAGAGATGCTCACCCCCAGGAACTTGGTGCTGCTCACTCTCTCCACTACAGCACCATCGATGGTCAGTGGTGGATGCTTTAGAGGTTTTCTCCTGAAGTTCACAATGATCTCTTTAGTCTTCCCCACATTGAGGGAGAGGTAGCTGTTCTTACACCACTGGGCCAGTTGGCACACCTCACTACTGTAGTTAGCCTCATCATTGTTGGTAATGAGGCCAACTACAGTCATGTCATCCGCAAACTTGACAATGTGGTTGGTGCTGTAGGTTGGCACACAGTCGTGGGTCAGCAGGGTGAAGAGCAATAGGCTGAGCACACACCCCTACGGAGCCCCTGTGCTCAGCGTGATGGTCTTGGAGATGTTGCTGCTAACCCACACATTTTGTGGCCTCCTTGTTAGAAAGTCCAGCACCCAGTTGCAGAGAGAGGTTTTGAGTCCCAAGTGTCCAAGTTTTTGTATAAGCTGCTGAGGAATGATTGTGTTGAATGCTGAGCTGAAGTCTAGGAACAGCATTTGCACATAAGAGTTCTTTGAATCTAGGTGGGTGGGGGCTGGATGGAGAACAGCAGAAATAGCATCCTCTGTGGACCTGTTTGACCTGTATGCAAACTGAAATGGGTCATGGGATGGAGGAAGGATGGACTTGACATTCTGCATGACCAGCCGTTTGAAGCACTTCATAATAATTGAAGTCAGTGCTACAGGCCGTCATTGTAACTGGTTGGGTGGGGCTTCTTTGTAATTGGAATTATTGGGGTGGCCTTCTGTACTGGTGTGTTGTTCTGTGTTTCAAAGTGGCCAAAGAAGTCACTGAGGCTGTTCAGCCGAGAGATGTCACTATCACAGCTCCGATGTGGGGGTTTATAGCCTGTGAGGGGTTTTGATGCCCCTTTAGAGACTCTGTGCATCTCTAGTGTTGCTGAAGTGTCCAGATATTTTCTTGCTGTATTGGCGTTTTGCCTCCCTGATTCCAAGGGACAGGTTGGCTCTTTCTGTTGTTAGGCCTGCAGTGTCGCTGGCCCTAAAGGCTGCATCCTGAGCCCTCAGAAGTCTGTGAACCTCACCTGTCATCCATGGCGTCTGGTTGGCATGAACACTGATATTTTTGCAGTAAGTGAGATTAATGAAGTTTACATCTTTGCCTATATATACTAACTATAACTATACAAGAAAATAAACAAATCACAGTGTGTTTTAAAAAAGCAATTGCTTTGTAATGCTAAGAAATCCAAAGTCACAGAAAATGCCCTCTTTGTTATACACAAAACCACTTCTACGAAGAAATATATCACAAGTCTGTTGAGGGAAAATGTTTCCAAAATAACTGTGACGTGCACTTTCATGATCAATCTTAAAAAAAGGAATGTCAAAAAATTTCCAGAACTCTTTGGATTGGTAATACCAAAATAACCCAATGGTAACAGTAGGTTAGCTACTGTTAGCTCCTTAGCCTGGAGGACCATGATACTGATTTTTTTTTAGTTACACAGTAGAATGTACAACAAGTTTAGTATTACAGTCACTTATCAGTCATGAAGCCACAGAGCAAAGATGCATATGTGAATGCTATATTAAGAACACTCCATGATTTTGATGTTTTCAATGCATTACTTTTCTGTCAGACAGCCTTTTCCGACGAGGAACTGAAGCAGTTACATCCATATGTGTTCTCTTCAAAGCCACCAGACTCATTTGACAAAACAGCAGTGGTAGACCAGCAACTCCTGTGTTATGCAAGGTAAAATTACTGTTTTCATCACTAGAGTCTAGTGGTTTTTGAAAAGGGCTGTCTGAAGCAAGATAAAGAAGTGCAACTAATCTAATCTAACTAATCTAATTTAGAGTACACTTCAAATTATGTCAGTTTTTTTGGCATTCCAACAATAACATTAGTGGCTATATATAGTGACATTAAACTGAAACAAAAAACCATTTGCTTTACTACATTTACACACTTACACTTCGGCATGCTTAAGGAGCTAACAGTAGTTAACCTATTCTTTCTACGTTCGTTTTTGGTGCAATGTCTCATCCTCTAACTGGTTCAGTGACGTTGTGTAGGGGGCATGACTTGAGTGAGGTTATGTGTGGGGGCCTAACATGAGGCATTCTGCACACCGCAGCCAGATGCTATTGGACTGGTCTGATGCCAATTCGATATGTTGAATCAGCAGAAAAGCCACCAACAGAGACAGAGTAGTGCCAACAGTGTGGGACACACCGGAAAAACAAGCCCCGAAAGACACTCACCAAATAAACATTTGTAGCATGAAGCATTCAATTTCCAGTCACTTTATTAAAAAAATTCACCACTTATTGGAATTTACAGACAACTGCAATGTCCTCCCATACACTGGCAATATAATAGTAGGTTCCATGCCAAAAAAGCCAATAATAAGTGTAATTTCTCACGCATTTCAAAATATACATTTTTAACACTTTTCAAGTGTAAAGTGAAATGGCCACATTGAGAGCCCTCTGAGAATTACAAACCCAACTTCACAGGTCTACACACCGTTAGTTTCTGTTAGTTCACTGTTTTAGTTTCCAGCCTTCATATAGAATAGATAGTCACAACCTTCAAAATCTAAGCTTTAAGTCAAGCTAAATATCTAACAGGAAAATGGAAGAAGTCGTCAATTCACTGGTGTGTGGTAATGAGCGTGAATGTATATTTACATTTACATTCCTGGGAATCACATGCCTCACCTTTCCATAGCCACCTTTTCCCAAAACTTTCAGGAGCTCAAAGCATTCAGGCCTGATCTGCTCTGTTCCCTTGTTCACGCTGTTCTCTGAAATCTCAAACTTCTCACAGTCATCCATGTTGCTGGCAAAAAAGAACGAAAGCAATAAAAATAACAGTCATTACAATTTCCAAGACACACAACAATATTAGCAATAAGTTTTACAAGAATTTGGGCCTAGACATAAACATGGGTAGTAAATAAACTGAGGTTGATGGTGGTACAACAATGTTGTTATTGGGAATAAACAGCTGACTGACTCAGAAGTGTCTCCCTAATGTTTCACAGGATGACTTCTTAAACAGATCCAGATCTGTGCAAGGAGACCCAATTTAATCATATTTAGCCTTAAGAACCCCTTTACCATAATATCCATTATTACTCAACCTATTACATAAGGATGGGTGACAAATTATCATATGCACTGGTTCTGGCTATTACTTTGGCACGTTCAATCCAGCCGAACTTAGACCACAGTGCCACTGTCATCATCAAAACGACAAATGAGGGAATATCTTTTGAGAGAATGGCACTTTATCCATCCAGTGGAGGTCCACAGACTGCACCAAAACAAACAAACAAAAAACAGCACAGCAAATTCCATTAAATAAGGCTGCAATTATTATCAATTATTCACCTGATAATTTTCTCTATTAATCAATTAGTTGGGGGTGGGGGGTGGAGCCCATTATAGTTTCCCAGACTCTTTAGTCCATTTTGTCCAACCAGCAGTACAAACTCCAAAATATTTGGTTTGCAATTATACAAATCAAAGAAAAACTGAAAATCTTTACATAAGAGAAGTGGGAACAAGTACATTTTTGTCTCTTTAGCTTTTTAAGTTGCTCGAATGATTAATCAATTATCAATTTTCTTAAACCCACTAATCAATTGATCCTTTTAGCGTCATAGTCAAAGCATAGATGTTTACAGATCCTCTATTATAATGTCCAGTCATCCAAATAAAAACGTTTGATACTATGTATTCTTTTGGTACCGACAGCACAACAGCACCGTTTATACTCACAATTCAAAGCTGCTGCACTGGTCCATGTATTCGTTGAAGTGGCCCTGAAAACGAGAACAGGACAGAAAATCTCAGTCTACAGGAATGCGAGGGCGATCTGTTATTCACCAGCAAACCTGAGCATATTTATGGATATATTATGGACCTTTCATTATTTTATTCTTCATTTTTGTTCATTTTCTGGCCAAATAGCTGCTTATTAAGTTTGCTTTAAGTTACGGCTTACTAATCAGAGTAATTAAACAGACACAATTTCTATTCAACATAAATTTAGTAACAATATTCAAATACCCCATGTTTGTAGCTAATAAACCAATGACCACAGTAGCTAATGCCTAGTACATGCTAACTCAACTTCACAAAGATAGCAAACAATATGGACCTCTTGGATACAGTCCCTTCCAGTCTGTTGTTGGTTGGCTTTACTGAGTTTATTTACACCCCACTCTTTAATAAGTTGTCTGAGCATAGCTACGTTACATGGGATATTCATGACTAGTTGCACGTTAATTTATACCCCGACAACAAACGAATGTAAGACCGCGTAATTTATGACTCCATTATCGGACATTCAGCGACGACCGGTTAAAGTACACACAAATCTTTTTCATTTGTGTTTGACTTTTATTATGAGGTTTTCCATGCGTCATTTTCCTACATTTCAGATAACCTCTTTGTTGACATCGTGGCGTTGGCTTCACTGTCTGTTAGGTTAAGATTAAAAGCTAGCGTTATGCGGCTGTCATGCTAAGCCGTGGAAATACCAACTTGTCCTCCGTGAACAATTTTTATTCAGCAGGTGTAACCAGTGTCTCTGCAGGTATATGTGACGAAGCCGAATATTGCTTACATTTCAAAATGCTTTGTAAACTGAAGACTGATTTAAGGGCGACTCCCAGATTCAGCCGGAAAGGGGTGGACGAGGACGCGTCCGAAAATGGATACCTGACTACGAATGTTAGCAACACAGGCCTTGTAGGCTACGTGCTAGCTAACTGGTATTAGTCTCATCCTTAATAACTCACCCCGTCCTCAAGTTCGTCGTCAGAGACATTCTCATCCGGTTGATCTAAATCGATGTCGAAAACCCCGGCCATGGCCACGGCACTTCAGTAGGTGTTTAGTCAAAAAGCACAGCCCCGCTTCCCCGCCTCATGGGAAAGCCATCCCCGTTACACCCGGCTACAAGCAGAAAGCATGGGATGACACTGAGCTAACCAAAACAAGAAGCAGCAGTTGAACACGCCTCTAGTGTCGGCTACCGGCACTACTGGTCCCGGGTTGGCTTGAACAAAAAAAAGTTAGCTAGTACAGAACTAGCAACTTGCAGTCATAGTAGAGGGGTGACGTTTAAAATGTACAAGATGCGGTAGGATTTACTCAACTGTCCTTAATTAAATAACCACCTTTCTCACTCAAGAAAACATTGCAGGCTATCAGAGAAAATAATGCAGTTGGATGGTTCAAACAATGGTCATGTGATACAGTAAAACTCTCATAGGATAGCATTTAATTTATTTCAGCATTACACACCAACACATTCATTTATGGCAGTTAAAGCTGGTGACCGGTACGTGGCAACCACACTGAAATTAGACAAATGCATTTCCTGTCGAAAATGCGTGTGGATGCTGATATGCTAAAGGATCGCCCTGAAATTAATTGCTGAAAAAGCTGAAGGATGAGAAGAAATTGTTGAAGTTCTATATTGAAATAGTTGAGAAGAAATGGCTGACGTTCTTTGATGAATAAGCTGAAGGATGAGATGCAATAAATACAAACAGGAAAAACTGAACATTTTGATACCTTAATGGCTTTTCTAGCTGAAAATATGCAGAACTTATTAAGCTGTAAAATTTTTCCCATTGGTCCCCACAAAGTAGGTAAACAAGTAGGTTTGTGTGTGTGTGAGTAGTCCTACACCCTGAGGACTGCTACAGTGTGGCTACTGAAAAAAACATAAAATGTAAACATCAGTTATGCAAAAAACCATAAAAGATATTAATGTCCTAATTATTTTACCCACAGACAGCAGAATTTGAGAATGCTCTCAAGGAGGAGCTGAGCAGGGTGTAGCGGGAACTAAAGTACATGATCTGGAGGTGCAAGGCTAGCTCCAGGATGAAGCTGGAGCAGAGCATGGAGAATAATAGTGTGTGTGAGGTGTGGAGGGGTCTGAAGCACATCTCGGACCCGGACCAGTCCCCCCCCCCCCCCGGGGGGGGCAGGTCACCAC